>NC_088304.1:29061016-29361016 GCF_032854445.1 Liolophura sinensis | reverse complement strand
CGGCTGAAGTCAACACAGCAAACAGGTGTAACGTGATACCTGGAGTATATAAGTCTCAACCAAGTGCTGGCTCAAAGCACGACTGCATCTGCGGTTCATACAGGCTCTATCGCGATCTTGCCGTGTATTGCTCCGCTCACTCTGCCCGAGTCGCTCGCGCAATGAGCGAGGAACGGGCAACACACGCACCTCGGCGCACGGTTATTTTGGGACTGAAGACACCGCGTATCCAATATGTGCTCACTAACATCAGCTAATGCTGACGACTACGCAAGCAGCGGTTCTGTTTTGGATTGGATCGTACTCCGGTGTAAGAACAGCTGTGGAGTCCTACACAAAGTGGATATAACTCGCTGAGATAGCAGACATGATGAAGCTGAGCACGCTTTCCCGCACTACCTGCAGAAGTTGTGCCAGTGGATGTTCTTTCCGCACGCTTACCGCAAGTGGGAGCTTTTAAGAAGCTGTGAGTTGTGTAAGCTGTGCTAATGTTTCTGTCAAGTTATTACCATTGTAAACAATGAATCCGAAAAAACGACATAAGTTTAAGGCATAAGAGTGGCTGGGCGATTACGTCAGCCGTTATATTGGCCGTATCTGCGTAGTAGACGTATCATGGATGGCGTGGAAAGTGACGGAGCAACAAGCGGATTGACCACCATGACAGAAGGAACAACGGTCCTAGCCTCGAACGGACAGGCAGGCAAAAAGGACAAAAAGATGCAGAAAGCCAAGTCCCCAAGGCGATTTGGGAGGCGAGCTAAGTCCGCCGACCGGGAGACGCGTCCTGACACACCAACGACGTCTAATGCCGCGATGCTGGAGTCAGACATAGCTGTCGTGGCGCTGCCATCCAGGAACAATTCTCAGAAAAGAAACATAAGCAGACTCTTTCGACGGTCGTCGCCATCTATGAAACGGTCGCGATCTCTGAGTGGAACCAGGTCTCACAAGCGACGCAGCAAATCTAGCGAACGCTGCAAAACGGACAGTGTTGTTGTTGTTGGAAGCGATGTGGAGGTCTCTTACAGAACGTTTGATCCGCACAGAAAGCCCAGGGGCAGGTTAAGAAAGATGACCGTTCACGAGGCCAGGGAGGAGCAGAAACAGAGACTGTTAGATTCTGTTAATCAGCTCCCAATATTCGCGGACAAAACCGACGGTGAATTTGACTCAGCAAACTTTGGTGCGTTCCGATCACGTTCGGGGACATCTTCATCTATGCCCGACATTCGCAAATGTCACCAGACTGGCATTGAAGAAACTGTAGAAGGGAAAGGTGATAAAACTCCAAGTGAAAAATCCCCAAAAGTTAAATCCAGTTCAGTTATATTATCAAAGGAATCATGCACATCTCAGAATATTGGTGAATTAACTCCCTCTGTCAACAAGACAGTGAATACCACGGGAAAAGGAGGAGGCAGATCTGTTCCCACGTCACCAGAACCTAAGGCATACAAAGGGAACAATAATCATTCCGACAATAAAACGGTACGTACTGATAAAACTAGACAAAAATCTGAGACAGAGAAAAACAACAACAAGAACAAAAACAACAAAACAAGACGCTTTGGTCTCAACAATAGGAAAACAAAACAAAAGACTTCAATTCACCAAAGAGATTCCGATGTACAGAAATTCCAGGATGAAGGTGAAAAGGTTGATTGGAATGTTACCAGTGAAGATGTCAGTGAGAGAAGGAGACAGTCTCGCGCAACTTTCCTGGCTCTCAGTAAAACGCCATCAATTGATTCAACATCTAGTGATATACGCGATGGCATTGATGTTTCTAGTACTGCTGGTAGGGTATGCGCTAATGTCCCCCCACCATCCAAAAGTGAAGCACCGAGAGCTAGATGGGACGATATTTTCAGGAGATCTACTCCTGAGAAGTACAAATCTCCTCGTTCGTTTGGCCGAAGCGTGTCTAGCCATGAGGAAACACATGGTCCAGGGGACACCTGTGAACCTCAAGCTAGGGAACAATCAAAACGGTCTCGATCGGAAAGCGGACACAGGAAGAAAGGGAGCACGAAAAGCTCAGAAAGCAAGCCAAACAGTCCCTCGCCGGGTAAGAGTAAATCAGGGAAATACAACAGGACTTTTTCTCCGACAAGAAAACAAAATGAAGACGATATGTCAGCGGATAATGCATGTCCAGTGGCGTCAGCAAATAAATCAGACACCGAATGTAATGAAACTCTCAGTGCTGAGGCTGAGAGTGTGGATTCAATGTCAAACTCCCCCGTCGGTAGAATAAATTGTACCGTGGAGAAATCAGCCCAATCTTGTCCAAACTCCACCACACTGCCTCATGGCGCGCCTAGGGAAGAATTACTATCCGACAGCGTCAGTCCACAACGCAACTGCACTGAAACAATTCTAGCTAACGCGGACCAGACCAAGGCCCGATCTAATTGGGACAAGATAAAATGTAAAGTTGTTATAGAAGCGACAGGGGATCGTGATAGTGTGGAACGTGATCCTGTTGAAGAATCGGCAGCGTGTGGTCCCTCGGCCAAAGCGACGTTAGCACCGTTCACACAGGCTTCTAAAGATGCTGGCGATCGGAATCGATTGTCCCCAGAACCTCGTTCATCACAGAGCGAAGAAGAGGAATTGTTCTACGACGCCAAGGACGTGTTGAGTGACGCCGCAGAGAAGCGGAGAAGCTCTGAGAGATATTCGCCCGTCCCTAGCATTTCCGAGCAACAACGGGGCAGTTTGGTCACCGACGATATACCGTGTATACAGGCAGCTCCTGACAGCTCTAGTACTAAGTCCGGAGTCGTAGAGGAAACCAAGAAAAGTAATAAACTCTCAATACGAGCGTTGGTGTTAGTGAAACGTCTGTCGCGCCGCAGCCGAAGTCTGAAAGTTAAGAAAAAGCCACAGACACAGAGGTCTTCGCTTCCAGATGTGAGAATAGAGGATTATGACGATCAAACCAAAAGAGGAGACAGTCATGAGAAGGAATTCGTTGTGATAGAAAATGAATGTGGCAAAAGCGATAACTTAAACCCTTTTCCTTTCGGTGGTACTAGCGGCCCAGTTATAGACGATAGGGGAATTCTGAAAAAGGAGCTACAGTTCGAACCCGTCGCTTCGGACGAACCTTTGCCGGGTGAAGATGATACCCCTCCAAATTTGCCGGATCTAGCGCGAAGACGCGAAAGTAAATATCAAAGGCTGGAAGACAGGCGCCGTGAAATAGTGTCTTGCTGTAAACAGTTCATTGCCGTCCTCTTTTCGCACATCGGCTTGATCTCTTCTGTCGTCGTCTACGCCATCGTTGGAGGCTTCCTTTTCCAATCTATCGAGCGTCCCAATGAAATTAAGCACCAGATAGAGATCCGGGAATCCCGTACCAGAATAGTTTTGAACCTGTTGGATAATGCTTTACTGGTACAAACTAACATGTTAGAAAAATCGAATTTTACGGAGAATGCGGAACAGTTGTTGAAAAGTTTTCAAACGGAGATTTACGTTGCTACAAAGGAAAAAGGATGGGATGGAAAGGACGATTCGCTAGAATCTGTAAAGCAATGGTCCTTTGCATCGTCACTGCTTTACGCAATAACTGTAATGACGACAATAGGTAAGTAAGCTTTTCCTACCGAGTTTTATCGGATTATTAATATCGCTGTTATAGCATTGATTAACCATGGGAAGGCAAAATTTTATTTCATTGCAATATTTTATTTTTTGCAAAGTACTTAATAAATATTGGTTTGGCTGTAACGTGTACACCATACCGATTCCCGTACTTTACTGGTTAGCCGCTATATAAGATGGGGTAGGGTGCGGCAAAATTTTATTTCACTGCAATATTCATAAATTTTTATTTTTGGAAATTACACATTAAAAATTGGTGCTTGACGTGTACAGCGTGCCGATTGCCATACTTTAGCATAGGTATAAATACACTGTGTGTACATCGTACCGATTGCCATACTGTAGCATAGGTATAAACATACTGTGTGTACATCGTACCGATTGCCATACTGTGGCGTAGGTATAAACATACTGCGTGTACATCGTACCGATTGCCATACTGTAGCATAGGTATAACATACCGTGTGTACATCGTACCGATTGCCACACAGTAGTGTAGGTATAAACACACTGTGTGTACATCGTACCGATTGCCATAGTGTAGCATAGGTATAAACACACTGTGTGTACATAGTACCGATTGTCATACTGTAGCATAGGTATAAACATACTGTGTGTACATCGTACCGATTGCCATACTGTAGCATAGGTATAAACACACCGTGTGTATATCGTACCAATTGCCATACTGTAGCATAGGTATAAACATGCTGTGTGTACATGGTATCGATTGCCATACTGTAGCATAGGTATAAACATACTGTGTGTACATCGTACCGATTGCCATACTGTAGCATAGGTATAAACACACTGTGTGTACATCGTACCGATTGTCATACTTTAGCATAAGTATAAACATACTGTGTGTACAACGTACCGATTGCTATATTGTAGCATAGGTATAAACATATTGTGTGTACATCGTGCCGATTGCCATACTGTAGCATAGGTATAAACATACTGTGTGTACATCGTACCGATTGTCATACTGTAACATAGGTATGAACATACTGTGTGTACATCGTACCGATTGGCATACTGTAGCATAGGTATAAACACACCGTGTGTACATCGTACCGATTGGCATATTGTAGCATAGATATAAACATACTGTGTGTACATCGTACCGATTGCCATACTGTAGCATACGTATGAGCACACTGTGTGTACATCGTATCGATTGTCATACTGTAACATAGGTATAAACATACTGCGTGTACATCGTATCGATTGCCATACTGTAGCATAGGTATAAACACATTGTGTGTACATCGTACCGATTGGCATATTGTAGCATTGGTATAAACATACTGCGTGTACATCGTACTGATTGCCATACTGTAGCATAAGTATAAACATACTGTGTGTACATCGTACCGATTGGCATATTGTAGCATAGATTTAAAACATACTGTGTGTACATCGTACCGATTGCCATAGTGTAGCATAGGTATAAACACACTGTGTGTACATCGTACCGATTGCCATACTGTAACATAGGTATAAACATACTGTGTGTACATCGTATCGATTGCCATACTGTAGCATAGGTATAAACATACTGCGAATACATCGTATCGATTGCCATACTGTAGCATAGGTATAAACACATTGTGTGTACATCGTACCGATTGGCATATTGTAGCATTGGTATAAACATACTGCGTGTACATCGTACTGATTGCCATACTGTAGCATAAATATAAACATACTGTGTGTACATCGTACCGATTGGTATATTGTAGCATAGATTTAAAACATACTGTGTGTACATCGTACCGATTGCCATACTGTAGCATAGGTATAAACATACTGCGTGTACATCGTACCGATTGCCATACTGTAGCATAGGTATAACATACCGTGTGTACATCGTACCGATTGCCACACAGTAGTGTAGGTATAAACACACTGTGTGTACATCGTACCGATTGCCATAGTGTAGCATAGGTATAAACACACTGTGTGTACATCGTACCGATTGCCATACTTTAGCATAAGTATAAACATACTGTGTGTACATCGTACCGATTGCTATATTGTAGCATAGGTATAAACATACTGTGTGTACATCGTACCGATTGCCATACTGTAGCATAGGTATAAACATACTGTGTGTACATCGTACCGATTGCCATACTGTAGCATAGGTATAAACACACTGCGTGTACATGGTACCGATGGCCATACTGTAGCATAGGTATAAACACACCATGTGTACATCGTACCGATTGGCATATTGTACCATAGGTATAAACATACTGTGTGTACATCGTACCGATTGCCATACTGTAGCATAGGTATAAACACACTGTGTGTACATCGTACTGATTGCCATACTGTAATATAGGTATAAACATACTGTGTGTACATCGTATCGATTGCTATACTGTAGCATAGGTATAAACATACCGTGTGTACATCGTACCGATTGCCATATTGTAGCATAGGTATAAACATACTGTGTATTAGGACACACCTAACAGCCTTACAGTATGTTACACTTGCCCCGACTATATAGCTATATAACTTTACTCAGCCTTAAGTTGTGTTTGCCAATAGTTTATGATATGCCCATACATAATCATTTAGAACTCAAATATCCTTGTGCACAGTAATAAATTGTTCACCACGTGTTTATTAAACCTCCACAAAAGCGAGACGAGTTTTATTCGCAACATGTGCCTTTATGCAATAGTTTCACTGCTAATTTTCAGAATTATTAAACGATTATGCATTCAGTGTTTCAGCTTTTTGTTCATGTTATCATCAGCAGTACTGAATGAACAATCATGGAGAATACTCAAGTAAACACTTCATAAAACTGCGTGCTGTACACTTTAGTTTAGTTTAACAGTCTTGCGTCACTCGCTAATTCCACAGATGCAAGTCGTATATGTGTACATTACATTTATTTATTTATGTATTTATTTTATTGGTGTTTTATTCCACACTCAAGAATATTGCACTTTTACGAAGGCGGCAAGCATTATGGTAGCTGAAATCCTGGCAGAGCCCGTTTGTAACCCACGACGATCCGCAGGTTGCTCTACATTATAAGAAAAAGACAAACAGCATAGAGCGTAAAACCAGAGCAATCACGACAGTGTAATAGTCAGCAAATGGTCACACGTACATAACCGGTAAACTACGGCTTCTTGTCGATTTCCTCAGTTAGGGTTTTTTATCTAAATGTTCATGTAAATGCTTCATTTCCTATTTGAACATTTAATACTTCTGATGATGGCTTAATAAAACGTCCCGCATCGGGGATGGTAAATCCAAGATCAATCCTTGGTCAGGTCACACCAAGGACATTAAAAGAGGAAATTGCAGCTTTATCGCTTGGCATTCAGCATTAAAGGGATAGTACAACGACTGGGTGACTCGCATTAGTATAATGGCTTGGGTGTTGGCGGCTTACTAGCCTGTGGTAAGTCGTCTCAGTGAAGCAGCACTAGATGAAGGAGCGGTGGAAATCCGTCCTGCAGCAAGGAGGCACATTACACGTAAATAATTTTTAAGCACTTCTTCGTCGTCATATGACTCACGAATTGTTAAGTACGATGTTAAACCCCTAGCTCCCACTCAATCACTATAACCAAAGTATGCGTTTATCCCGTGCACAATAATGGTCAAGCATTGTCAAAAGTTGCAGTTTGGAAGACCTCTTTACAAAGCACAGTTTTCCGTGTTTCTCGGTTGAAAACATTGAATTTAAAATCTGCTACAAGGCAAAGATGGCCTCTAAAGGTATGCAAGTAATACCGGTACTAGAAATTTTAAGAAATCTGTGTTAAAATTCGTGTAACTGCATGTTTATATGCGGATATTTGAAGAAAACGATATATTAGGAAACTGATCGTGTGCTATATATGCTATATTGTAACAGTTTTATGAAATCAAGCTATCTAAAACAATCGAACCAGTTTTAAAAATAATCAAGAGATATAATTAACAAATAGGTGACACACTATTCGGTTTGATTGCTTGACCGGTGTTTTACGGGGAGACTGAAGTTAGCAGCGGGTTAGTTATTTCAAATTAGTTATTCGAATAACTAACACAGCAACGAGTTAGTTATTCGAACTAGCAGCGGGTTAGCTATTCAAATAACTAGTAACTAACCAGCATCGGGTTAGTTAATCAAATAACCAATAACTAACCAGCAGCGAGCTAGTTATTTGAATAACTAATAACTAACTCGGCAGCGGGCTAGTTATTTGAAATCAATTATTTGAATAACTAATAAGTAACTCAGCAGGGATCCAGTGGTTTGAATAACAAATAACTAACAAGTAGCGCATTAGTTATTCGAAATTAGTTATTTGAATAACTAATAACTAACACAGCGGTGGATAGTTATTTGACTAACTAATAAGTAACTAGCAGTGAGTTAGGTAGTCGAATAACTAATCACAAACTTGCTGCTCTTTAGTTATTTGTAATCAGTTATTTGAATAACTAACACAGCAACGAGTTATTCGAACTAGCAGCGGGTTAGATATTCGAATAACTAGTAACAAACCAGCAGCGGGTTAGTAAATCGAATAACCAATAGCTAACCAGCAACGGGCTAGTTATTCGAAATTAATTATTAAACCGAATAAACAAAAACTCAGTTATTTGAATAACTAATAACTAACTCAGCAGCGGGTTAGTTATTTGAACTAGTAGCGGGTTAGTCATTCGAATAACTAGTAACTGACCAGTAGCAGGCTAATTATTTGAAATTAGTTTTTTGAATAACTAAAAGCAAACACAGCAGCGGTGTAGTTATTCAAAATCAGTTACTCCAATTACTAATGACAGCAGCAGGTTAGTTATTCGAATAACTAACTAGAAGTGGGTAAGTTAATAAAACAACTAATAACTAACTCAGCTGCGGGTAAGTTATTAGTTATTCAAATTACTAAGCCGCTGCCGGTTAGTTACTAGTAATGCGAATAACTAACCCGCTGCTAATTAGTTATTGGTTTTTGGAACAACTAACCTGCTGCTGTTTTTGCTATTAGTTGTTCAAATAACTGAGTTATTGTTTATTCGATTTAATAACTGATTTCGAATAACTAACCTGCTGCTGTTTTTGCTATTAGTTATTCAAATAACTGAGTTTTTGGTTATTCGATTTAATAACTGATTTCGAATTACTAACCCACCGCTGGGTTATTGAAATAACTAACCGCTGATAGCTCGAAAAACTAACCCACTGTTGAGTTATTTATTAGTTATTTGAATAACTGATAATAACTAATCGACAGCTGGGTTACTTATTGGTTATTCAAATAACTGACCCCCTGCTGGTTATAATTACTAGTAATTCAAATAACTAACCCTCTGCTTGTTTGTTATTGGTCATTCGATTTAATAACTGATTTCAAATAACTAACCTGCTGCTGCGTTTGCTATTAGTTATTCAAATAGCTGATTGCGAATAGCTAACTGGCTGCTGGGTTAGATATTGGTAATTCGAATAATTAATCCGCTGTTAGTTAGTTATTGGCTATTGGAATAAATAACTGATTTCGGATAACTAACCCGCTGCTGGTTAGCTATTAGTTATTCAAATAACTAACCCGCTGCTGGTTAGTGATTAGTTACTCAATAACTAACCCTCTGCTGAGTTAGTTATTAGTTATTCGAATAGCTAATAACTAATAACTAACCCGCTGCTAACTTCAGTGAGGCTTGTTTTACGCTGTGCTCAAGAATATTTCACTTATACGAGTGAAGCATTATGGTGGGAGGAAACCGGGTAGAGCACGAAGGATGTACTATTCTGTTTATAATAAAATAGAGCATTACAAAATATGACGGGTACAGGTAGAACTGACAGCAGCATTATCTCACCATATCCTCACACACGTTCAGATCTCATCCAATTCTCATGTTGCATATCACACGCATCTTTCAAGCTTACTGTAACGAGAATCTCATGTATTTTTTTGTAATACCCGTTACTGGAAATCTTGGACATTCTTTTTATGCACACCACCAGGTTTTCACTTCTACATTACGCCATGGCAAATAAACGGACACTTTGAAATACCCAAATATTTATTAAAAACATTTATTTTTTGAATTGCAATGTGAATCATTCCGTCTGTATTTGAATACACAGACATTTGCAGCTAAAGTACGCAAAACAAGTTTTGTTTGTTATAGATGGGTTAACACAGTTTTATAGTCAATGAAGGTAATATAATTTTGTGGACAACATAGGTAGAAACTAATTTAAAATTGGACTCTATATTATTTGTTTTCGTTCAATTTTTTAAAAAATCGAGAGAAAATAAGACAAGATTACAGCAAAGATTGTTCTTATCTGAGAACTTTCACAACCACTGTGATTTTTAGGTTTCTTTCTGTGTCTGATATACTTGAAGCATGGTGATATATTTGGGCCACAGGATCTTAAAGGACAGCTAACCAACTGAGCCACTGTAAACAGAATGTAACGTACTGTAGCTGAGACTTTAGGCGTTGTTTCTTCAGCAGAAACAGGGATGAAACAATATATAGTGAACAGCTGCAAGCGGTCAGGCTCCGGGGTCAGATATAGGAGTTACGTCATCCTGGAAGCATCTCGTTGGTGAATGCCATGAAAATAGTGCGGAGGAAAGCAGGCGACATTGACCCGGTGTAGCATTGCACAGGAAATCTATTTACTATCTCAACGGGTCTTCCTCTGACAGATTAGCTTGTAATAAGCTATCAAACTCAAACAAATCTCCTGTTGTGTTTTAATTCACCCGCCCTCTTAGTCACAAACTCCTGGAAACATGTATTTTGATCAGGAGCTGTTAAAGCGGAACGATGCGAAATGAGCAAATAGACAATAGCTATTGATCCATGTTGTCCCGATCGTAATACGTTTTGTAATTCAAGAAAATTATGTCTTCAGTACCTCTTTTGCATTCTCATGCACGTGTGATTGATAATAATTTGTGGACATATGACATGTAGTAAATGATGTCTACATAACACTATACGCAACCACACACAACATCGTGTATACAAATGGTCGTAAACAGAACACACCAAACACCACCTGGAAATGTTATCTGTAAAACACGATGTAATCATGAAACACATTAAGTATAATAGGGGCCTGTATCAACAAAATGCTTATAGAATATGATATTATATAGTCTATACTATATAACTATATTTATGTACTATACTAGAATATTATAGTATACACAACTGAAAGAAGAAGAGATCTCACAACCCAAGCTATTAAGAGGGATCAGACAGTGTGCCAAGTCATGAGGATCACCGAAAATGTCACGGATTATATATATATATATATATATATATATATATATATATATATATATATATATATATATATATATATATATATATATATATATATATATTATAGATATATAATCCGTGACATTTTCGGTCACGAATCTTTAAATTATGCACAGTAGAGGCATCACACAAATCACATGTGTATTTGCACAGAATGTATAATAAAATAGAACAGAATATATCATACTGACACAAACACACTGTGCACATATCGCACAATGTAATAACAAATTGTATATTTTTGTGGCTTACTGGCAGTTTGGGTTACATCGTATGTTTCTGTAGATAACCAGCTCATTTTTTAAATGTAAAATGACAACCAATGGCTTCGGTAAGGAAGCAAGGTGTAGCGAAAATCCAACCTATAACCGTGTGTATTTTTTGCAACCAAAGCGTTGTAAATGTACAAAAGACGATGTATAAAATAAACACCAGCATGTGAAAGAAAAACCAACGTATATAACTGGATGATACCGTAGGCACTGATATTTGTACGTTAGCCTGTTCTTTTTTTATTTTATTTTTTTGTTTTTTGGGGGTTTTTTGCAGATCTACTCCATTTGTTGAGGAACAAAAAAGTACTTTTATTTACACTCAAATACAGCAAGATTTGAGCTATATACACAGACACTTTAGACAGTTTGTTATATACACGATCACATCACGATGCTGTGGTAGGATCAGGACTTCTACAACACGGACCCACAGTATACTTGTATACGCGCGCCTATACGCGCTACAAGGCCACGGTAAGGTTTCTACTATAGGGGGTCTATTTTTGGTGTCTAAATACACCTGGGCCTCATTTCTCTCCGGCTGATCTAGATTGGTAACTTATCCATTAGAGTACCCAGCTCTGACTAACTCAGCCCTGTTTAAATGCACGTGCTCTTCGTGACATAAGTACGGCTTAATGAGAGAACGCCATCAACAACAAAAAATACATTATACACTGTAAAAAATTGAGTTATGGCACCTGTCGATTCATACATCTGAACTTTGACGCCACTTTATTTGCTAAAAAACTTTTTTGCAGCTCTTAACATAACCCTGGAGCAAGCGCGGTTTGTTCAAGATGCAGGCGTTCTAATTATTTAATGAACCAGGCGTTATTTATTAAGGAAACAGGTGTTATATATGTTCATAAATAAGGTGCAGTGGCTTCCCTTTATGAAACGCCATGGATGCGATTCAGAAGTCTGGTCTGTTGAAGTTATATGTTTTTTCAGACATAAAAGAGGCAGTATAAATGTGATATAAATATACAGAAATTGGCTCTATTTTATAATAAAATTAGACCTTATTTATCAGACGAGAATTTTTCCTTGACGTTATGAGTAATTCATGAAGAAATGTGGTTTACTTTATCACGAAAATGTTGTCATATCTTCTGAAAGCTTACATGAGATAATAATGCGAGTGGATATTTTCGGAAATCAGACTTGACTTATCTAGAAATCAGTATCAGATTTATCTGAAACGGATTCCTCAAATCTGGTTGACTTAATTTATAATTTCAAATCTGGCTTGAATGTGTGCAACAAAACAGGGTTCGTGTACAAACCGAAATGGAGTTCCAGATCAATCACAGAAAGGCCAATTCTCAAAGCCATGCTTATTTTCCGGGCTTTGGCATTTAAATTGGTAGGCCCATTAAATATCAACTTAAAACAATGTTGTCAGAATTTCAGCTTTTTTGAGAATTGTGTCAAAAATCGCTTTGTGGAATTAATTCACAGGTGTTAAAAACAAAACATGTTTGGACAAAATTATGTTCACTGTTTGTGAGCTGTTACATTGCTTTCCCCTGATCGTATTTATAGTGTTTCACTGTCAGATTATTCCTCCAGAGATAACATACAGCGGACAACATTTTTCTCCACATGACCGTGAATCATTCAGGCGTTTATAGGATGCAAATCTCAAGTCATCGCTCCACGGCAAGTGATTAAATGGCTGTTTGTTTCAAAGAGGAATTTCTAGCTTGACATTTTTAAGGGCCTGAAATACCTTAGAGGCAGCAAGTCATCGACAGATATCTATACTCTCACGGTGTAATGTCAGCAACAGTTGGTTCAGCTCTTAACACGCTTTCCCAGCTAGTTAGCTGAGCTAAAACGATCTCCTGTCTGTTTTAACATTTACTTGAGATGGAAGCTCAAATGCATTTATCTTCTCTGTAAGCTTACATGTACGATATTTTACAACTGGAACATGGGTCCAGTGATGAACAGTGTAACGCTTGAACTGGCAAACATATATCCAATAAAGAATAGTGTAAAATGGAAACAGCCATCACGTATCCAGTCAGGAACAATGTAACACTGAAACAGCCAAAGATGTATCCAATGAAGAACAATGTAACATGGTAACGGCCAAACATGTATCCAGTGAGGAAAAATGTAACACTGAAATGGACAAAGATGCATCCAATGAAGAACAATGTAACATTGAAAAAGCCAAACATGTATCCAATGAGGAACAATGTAACATGGAAACAGCCAAACATGTATCCATTTAAGAACAATGTAACATGGAAACAGCCAAGCATGTATCCAAAGAAGAACCAGGTAACATGAAAACAGCCAAACTTGTAGCCAGTGAGGAACAATGTAACATTGAAACAGCCAAACATGTAGCCAATCAGGAACAATGTAACATTGAAACAGCCAAACATGTAGCCAATCAGGAATGATAAATCAGTAAAAATTGGCAAGCCGGTAATTTTATGGCCAAGAAGCACCAAGAACTTCAGGTTGTCAAACCTGAAATTAGGTGTCCGCACTTCCCAATTTTTCAAGCTTAAGAAATGGTGTAAATTCTCAATTTCTAAATGTCGCATAAAGGTCATGTAAGTAGTCAAAACTTCCACCATTCTACAAACGATAGGAAAAGGTTTGAGTTCAAACTGATAGCCAATTAGCTAAGATATGAGAGAAATCAAGTCGTAGCAAATCGAGTCTGACACGCATTGTAAGTCTTCAGCAGAACAGGATAACCCAACTTAGCTTGAAAAACACTAATATCGCCATTCTAGCGAATCACTCTTACTTGAAGGGGTTGGAATCGCCAGTTTGATGGGAATGTCGGTCAGCTGACACTGATGGGCAGAGCAGTGCAACTGCTAACCTCGTTTTGTTTTATTGGCAGTTAACTTCAGGACAGATTTGTGTTTGGATTGACCTGTAGACTATACCGTCTAGAGGAAACTGCTCCAGCGTCTGATAAAATTGGACAAAGTGAGGGAGTATATCCTCAGAAGGAAAACTTGTTTTCCCGTCGAATATAAAAGACGTACAACACAGAGAGTAAAATCAGAGCAGCGAAAACAGTGTGATATTCTGTAAATGGTCACGCGTAACCGGTGAAATACGTCCACTTACCTATTTATCTCAGCTAGAGTGTTATTTTAACAGTTTGCATAAATGCTTAAATAGCAACGAACACGCACCAGGCCTGAAGCAGAATTAAGTAAAACAAAAAGGCAGTGATGTTAAATTGCAATTTAGCACACGCCGCAGGTTTAGAATTATTCAAAATGCTGTGCTGTCATCACATTGCTCTGTTGTCATCACATTGCCGTGTTGTCATCACATTGCTGTGTTGTTGTCACATTGCTGTGCTGTCATCACATTGCTCTGTTGTCATCACATTTCCGTGTTGTCATCGCATTAACACTCTCCCATTAATATGGACTTTAGACACGACGCCTCGTTGTGAACTGGGCCCGGTTTCTCAAAGGGGTCCTAACATTACACCGACCTAATCCACATGACGTCGCATTCTGACGGCACACGCCGTCCGGTACTTGCGACCGGCGTAACATTACGACCGCTTTGAGAAACAACCTCCCCTTGTCAGTACATTTATCCACTCATGAACAGCGTTCGCCATCCCACAACCTCTCACTCCTCTCCTGAACACCTGACACTCCGCACGGTAGGATTGTTTATGAGGGTTTACCACTCTAAGAACCATGTTTGCCTGAAATCTACCGAAGTACGTAAGGCGGGGTACACATTAGATAATAGCATCATCAGATTTCTCTAGTCTTAATTTCTGTGTGGCGTCTCGAAGGCAACCTGTTAGAAAAACACCCACTAACAGCTAATTACAGGCAAAGAAAACACTCTAATGAAGTGTATATCAGATGAAAGACCATTAAACACTGCCCAGGAAAATAGTTTTTAAATAGTTAAAATTGATTTTTAAAAAAATTTTCAAACCGACTAAACTGCATTTAGGATTACATAGTGGCTGTTGGGAGCCAAAGGGTATCAGTGACGTCACAGCAATATTTTTGAAATAGTTCGTTTCAGGGCTCGTTTGTTGAATTAATTCGTAGCTCTAAATGAAGATGCATTTTCAATGATGAAATATCGTAATCTGTGTGTGTCAAGTGGCAGAAAGCTGAAGTGACTGGTCTCAATATGGTCAGAAAAGTCCACAGCAGGATCTAAAGTTTTAAATGCATCTTACTAGGTGAACAAATATTCCATGTCGACAAAAATACGCTATTTTTGCTAATTCACCAAACCTTTCCTTCCATCGATATGCGTCATATGAGCATAAATCATTCGGGGGATTATTTCAATAATGGTTTGTTAGTCAAAATTTTCCTATGCCTTTTTTCAGTTCTTGGAAACAAGCTGCACAGTGGTGCTAATCCTTTTACAATTTTATCACCAAACAGTAATTTTTTACAAATTTATCAACAGGTCAGTGTTGCCTTTGTTTTAACCGTGTGAATGTATTGAGGTTTTTGTGGGGCTTTTTTTGGACAAAGCAAAAGACTTTGGGAAATGTTATAATAGCCTTGTTTCTTGTCATTCATCTGATCTACTGAATGTACATGTGTAGCTGTGTCACTAAAGAGAACAAAGTCCAGCATATCTTAGATGGGAAATGAATTTGGAAGCAAAATGGCACCCATTATGCTATTGACATGGTATAATTTTGGAATGATGTTGATAAATTTGCTTCATGAATGGTGAGGAAAATCAACGCACTCGTTTTATGTATAGACGTCTACTTCCAGAGTTAGTCATGAGATACATCGCGTGCGCGTGCGTATGCGAGTGCGTAGTGCGGTTAACTCGTGACTTCCTGCTTCTCTCTGGCGTTGCGATGACGCCTCTCTCCTGTAACATGCTCAGTAAATGTGAAGTGTAAGACTGTACAGACACGTGACCCCTGGGTTGAATCAAAGATGGTCGCGTCTCCCCGGAATATGAGGTATATAAATACCGCACGGATTCCTTACCCACAGACACGCTTCTTTGTTTTATTTGGATAATGATCAACCCATCTCTCCCGGTTACCGCTGTTGTTTATTTTATGGTCCTATCCAGTGACGGCACATCTGGGTTAATCCAACCAACATTATAGATACAGATGTAAACAAGGCAGCCTCTCCCTGGGCGTTTCAAAACTCATTACACCGCCTCTGGGGGTGAGGGTGGTGATAGCCTGGGTGGGGACGGCCATTCACTCGGCAACAACTGCAACCAACAGGCGGTATCATTCAAACTGGGATGTATTTGATATCCTGCATGTTATGATGTGCTTACGATTGCCCACGATATTTCTTTGGCTAGAATAGCAAATGTCTGTCCAAAGATAAATTTTGATTCTTTTATTAGCTTGTTGAACTAATCTTAGTCCAGATGTGGTCAGAGCAATGACCTCCTTTACAGCATACAAACAAGGATTTTCATCCAAAACAGATGGAGAGCGGATTGTGGCTGCATGAAAACTTGTTCAACGTTATCAACGTAGATCCGCAGGGGATCTTCACTGTACACACATATATGCTGAAGATAAAGGGATATCTGCAATGAGATTTTAACAATATGTACATAGTTTTATTTCATTTCCCCGACAGACATCCTGCCATGTACATCAGCCTTATGCAATTTTAACGATTTTAACACAACAATAATATGTCTACTTGTGGATGGCTAAAAGCATTCGCCAAGACCACTTCTGTTAGTTATCTTTAAGCCGGAGGTAACGGACATCATTTATAATGTCGCGTCTCGAACAGTTTTCGAAACTGTTATCGCTCTGTGCAGGAAATTGTACGAGCAGTTTATCTGCCCAACACCACCAAACACCTCACTTTGATGACATCGTCTATTCATTATTTTTAATTATTGATTTATTGATGGCTTGATGACCATCATTCCACTTTTATATAGTTATTCCGACGGAATACATTAGCAGGAATGCATGACAAAAGCCTTGAAGTAATTCAAAAAGGTTTTGCAAAAGATTTGAACATGGAGACCCTGTGAAATCCGACCGCTTGTCGTTTTACCGCAGATGGAGGTTTATTCTAACAATTCATGTTCACGGTTTAACACTTTTCACCGACACTGTTGTATTTCGGAAGCCGCTTGATCTATCCTCCTTCATCTCATGCCTGCAGCCTTACGCCTTAATGTCGATGATCTATTCACGGTAACTCGGGATAGCAGGGGTGTAGCTTCAGCACTTTGGGGGTGAGAAGAGACACAAGGGTCAACAAGTGTTCAGGGCAGGGGTTGTTAGTGACCGGTTGATGACAAAAGCAGACCCCATCTTTCACCTTTTCCCCCCTCACCCCTACCGGCACACCTCACCGCTGGTACCACGGATTTAACCCATGTCAACGCCATGGCTGAGATGTGTAAGATACCGTTCGTATTTATATATGGTTTCTAAAACGAGAGAGAGATTCCCGATAAGCGTTCGAAGCCGTATCAAGTGGAATACCGCTGGCTTTACAGGCAGTTCCGTTTATTTACCTTGCGAAGTTCTGATGTGTTTTGGTGAGGTGTTTTAGTACCGGTATAACTGTACCTAAGGCATATACCCCTATAAAAACATCAGCGGGTTAGGCAAAAATGAGACAGCTTTCTGTACCAGGTAATAAAACCGTCGGTGTCAGTGTCGACAGAATCGACATTTCACGTATGATGCAGCAAATACAACCTTGACGTGATATTGACGTTTGATGTCTTTCTAAAATCGACTCAACGTTTTTATGTCGTATGAAGCGCCATTCTGTTTGATCGCCAAGACCATTTTGTTTTTAATGCAACATTGTTCCATTTATACGCATTACTTGTTTTATATTTTCTAGAACATTTAATTTACTTAAATTAGTTAGAAAAAATTGCGCAAATCATTTCCTTTCCGGTTAATTTTTTAGGTGTTTTGATCTAAACTGCCCAAATATTAAAGGCGGTATTCGAACTCAACCTTAGGTAATTGTACGGAAATGAAACTTTTCGTCCTTATACAGCGTGTTTAGGTCTGCACGATGGGTAATCTATGTAGGGTATGTAGAACACGTCAGTATACAATATCATACCTTCAAGACTGACTAGGTATTACTCGGTTTATTATTGCTGCAGTAGCAGAGCCTAATGCCGGCAGATATAATTACAAGTGGCAGCCGGTGGGTGGACTGTTGTGTACACACGTCAAAATCTATCCCCTGTACCATACTCTAAAACGGTCTCTCTATACCCCCGGGACACACTACAACTGTATATTCAGCGGCTTGGCGAGGGCTGACTTGATGCTCTGCGTGTAGGATTCTTTTATTCCCTTAGATATTTAAAGGCAATTTGCGTTTTATAAGCTGGAAAAGTTCACTGTACCGCTATATTAAAATGATTACAGCCGATTATGTAGGCCCCTGTCATAGTTTGAGGATAATTCATCGCTTGGCGTAAAAATATTCAGGTTAAACATATAGAGGTGGAAACATATCTTTAAATAACAGCGAGAAAAGTCACAGCTAACAGTCCTGCCATTCATCATTCACCATCTTGACAGGAAATTATGCTTTCACAATCAAATACTACGTCTGATAACATACTATTTGATAAAGTGACTTCGTTAATTCTTACTCAGGATACTTCAGGTCCATGGATTTCTTAATTACTAACTTGATAGCCTGTGTATTCCATTGATTTATTTATTTGATTGGTGTTTTATGTTGTACTCAAGAATATTTCACTTATATGACGGCGACCAGCATTAAGGTGGGAGGAAACCGGGCAGAGCCTGGAGGAAAACCCACGATCATCGGCAGGCTGCTGCAGGCCTTTCCACGTACGGCCGGAGAGGAGATGGCCTGTGTAGATTCCGTTCTTGTCTATATTACATCTCCAAAGCTCTTAATCTAAATATCAATAATTATCACAAGTGCCACAAGAGCAAAATTTTTGTAACAATATACATTGGCGTTTGTTACCATGTTTCCACTTCTGTTGCAACAAGTTTTAGACAGCACCAACAGGCGATTCTCAAAAGTACTCCAAAGACATATTTCATAAATGGTACTTTCAACAACAGAAAAATGACACTTTTCAGATGTACTCAGATGCAGTTAGATGTTATAAAATGGCAAAAACCTCTTCAAAAGTAGTCTAATCCACATAGTTGTTTGTGAACGACAGAAACCGATGCATTTAAAATGTAGTTCGGTTTCAAAAAAATGATTTTTAACAACAGACATTGATAATGTTAAATATTTGACGCCATTTAACTGATTGACAACGGGGAACACCTCTTAAAAATAGTCAAAAGGCATGAATGTGGTTGTCGATACCAGAAGTCAAGTACCAATGGCACATGACTGATCGTCATCGACAGAAAAAGATGGATCTTAAATGTAGCTGAATGAAGTCAAAGTGTTTGTCAGCAAAAGAAAATGAAAAGTGGTGCTTAATATTAGTTCAATATTTTGCACATAATTGTTATTGATAAAGAGAGATACCTTATAAACCTGGTTGAAAGACATGCAGTGGGTGGTTAGAAAACGATTCCTCTTGAAAAAATAGTCCAATGACATGCATTTAGGTGTCAGTAACAGAAAACCATGCCTATTCAAAATAGCATCATTGCAATAGATTTCTAGATAAGTCATCTGTACAATTGCAAGAGTCCTTACGCCAGGCATTCATTCTATTTATTTATTTATTTATTTGATTGGTGTTTTACGCCGCACTCAAGAATATTTCACTTATACGACGGCGGCCAGCATTATGGTGGGTGGAAACCGGGCACAGCCCGGGGAAAACCCACGACCATCCGCAGGTTGCTGACAGACCTTCCCACTTACGGCCGGAGAGGAAGCCAGCATGAGCTGGACTTGAACTCACAGCGAACGCATTGGTGAGAGGCTCCTGGGTCATTACGCTGCGCTAGCGCGCTAACCGACTGAGCCACGGAGGCCCCTGCATTCATTCTAAGCACACAAAATAATTAATCACATTTTAGTGTTGCAATCTATTTATTGTTAATGACAAGCCCCCCATATATGTAATATTTCATAAAGACATTGAAAAATTTCCATTCAGTCGTGTACAGGGGAATAATTCAGGGTGCTGGTTAACTGTGTACAGGCCGTTCCGTGCTGAGCAAACTGGTCCGGGATTATAACATGTAGCAAAACAACCATTGCAAAAACACCAAGACTAGCTTAAGCCTGTCTGGTATTCCTTGCGTATGGTGCAAGTGTAACAAACAAAAACTTATCTAGCACCGGATGTTGTCGGCTCAGAGCACGTTAGATCGTTATCGTGGTGTTAAAAGTGTGCAATTTTTGGTCCGTGTTTCGACTTTCCCCATCTGCTGAAAAATCGCAATCACTCTACACCCATCTCCTGCACTTTCCCCGAAATGGCCTATACTGTTTGCACTGCTGAGACCCGCGGCTACCTTGTTGGCGGAAATCACCTTTTGGTTTGACGGAGAAACAGCCGCACTCACGTTACTACCACTGCCCAGGATTAAGAGGGAGGGGGTGGGGACGACATCTGCCGCAATCCATCTTGTAACTGATGGTATTTGTTAGGAGCGATGGTTATAGGCTGATTTACTTTTCGGGCGGCTTTGTTTAGACGCTTTGACTTACAGCGCATGCGTACTTTCGCGCTGACCTATCGCATTGTAAAGGTTGCAGCTATATCTACTATTGGAATCGGATTGTTTTCTACTATACCCACCTTTTTGGTTCGTTGATAAGAGAGTGGTTTGACCGTTTGAGTTGAGTTGAGTTTAGTCGCGTCTTAAGCTGTCGTTTATATGCCGAGCATATACGGACGTACAGTTTTGCACAATTCATCAGCTGCATCGTGTGAGAATAAGAAAGGAAAAGATAAAGCGTGCAAATGGATTCTGGTCGTATCTTCATCGCTATAAATATACAAACATCTGTGCATGTACTGACACTGGCATCTTGTTAGCTAAGTCATAATTCATTTCACCTAATGAAGACATTCGCCGACTGCTGGGCAACTTCAAACACACTCTCCCATCCGACACCAATAAATTCAGCGATACATTCATCACGAACGATATCTTCATTTTCATTTTTTCTTATCTCTGGAATTCACGGGCCGCGATAACCTTCCATTAGGTGCAACAAGCGTGTATTTTATACATGCATGACACACTAGCCCGTTTATATATAACAAAGATAAAACGGGGATTTGGTGCACGATGACATGGTAGTCAAATCCTATGAACCACAACAGAGCTGAAGGCCCACCGACATGTAACTCTGTAAACTCACGCCGACTTGTGCAGACACGACCTTGTAGCTGCGAATAAAGACGCCAGAACAGGTAGGACGTACGAATACCTCTCACGTCGCATGCACCTTTAGCAACCATATGCTTTCCGGCTCAGATCTACCTATCGCGCGGTGTTTTCCATTGGTTGTGTTTTCGATCAATCAAATACTACCGCAAATCAGACTTCACATATGTCGTTACATATAAATGTCGCTATTGTCTTCTTTTCGGACAAAATTAAGAGGGAAAACGCGCTCGTTACTTCTCCTATTTGTACCAGAAATAAGGAGATTTTAATACAGCTGCACTTCTATATCGGCTTATCTGATTATAGCATTTTAGTAACAGTAGCAGTAAATATTATTAATACACAATAAACTTGACATAGTGTTATATCAGTGGTCATCTTTATTCCCTGGGCAACTTTTAAGTTATTATACTGAGTCTAGGGTCTTACCGCACTAAAAGACGCATGCTATACAATTAACCAGTTACCATGGTATAAATGAATTGAAGTTTATCTTTTGTAAAGTCAATAAATATAATATCAGGTTCCAATTTCTGCATATAGATACATCTGTATGTATGATAACATTTGTTCACATTAGGGGATTAGATGGAAGCCAGATCGCCAATTCTCTATAACTAACTATATTTGAGCCTACGAACTCGGCTGCAGAGACAGCCTTGGAGGTTCAAGCCAGTGTCAGTTACCATTGGGATGTGGCCTGTCCATTTCGGGTTTTTGACCCGTTGATGGTTTCGGCCTTCGCACTTTCATGTTTTCCACCGGATTCGGATCCATTCCTTAGAAATATGTAAATCAGTGTTCATGCCTAGAGTATAGTTTCTAGGGCCATGAACTTCATTTTAAATGATCCATGTTCAGGAGTTGATGGTTGGCGATAAAAGTTGTCCATTTCGAGGATGTGGTGGCAAGTAGATGACTATTATCCCCTTGTTCTTTATGTGTGGGAATACTTGAACATGTTGGTTTTAATTACAATTGCCAACATGTTGGTTTTAGTTACAATTGCCAATATGCTGGTTTTAGTTACAATTGCCAACATGTTGGTTTTAGTCACAATTGCCAACATGGTTTTAGTTACAATTGCCAACATGTTGGTTTTAGTCACAATTGCCAATATGTTGGTTTTAGTTACAGTTGCCAACATGCTGGTTTTAGTTACAGTTGCCAACATGTTGGTTTTAGTCACAATTGCCAACATGTTGGTTTTAGTTACAATTGCCAATATGTTGGTTTTAGTTACAGTTGCCAACATGTTGGTTTTAGTCACAATTGCCAACATGTTGGTTTTAGTTACAATTGCCAACATATGGTTTTAGTTACAATTGCCAACAAGTTTTTGTCTCCCTGACGATTTTTTAGAAGATATGACAGTATATTTCCGCACATTCGACGATGATTCTTTATCCTTTGAATTTTCAAACTTTGCACTGCTTAGCAAACTGTGATTCCGTTGGTTCACACACTGTATTTATTCAGTATCAACTTCGTGAAGTATCCATAGGCAAGTCGTTCGAAGAGAATTTCAGAGATCAAAAGTGGTGTAGGTCAGATTGGTACCATATAAGTTACAATTGGAAACGACTACCTTTATTTCTGGCTTATTGCATTTTTCATAGCAATGCTTTTCAAATTCATGCATGCTTACTTTAAGGAGAAATACAGTAATACATCCAACTGATGTTCAGGAATATCAAAACTTTTTACGTATAAAAAATTAATAATCAGGTTTAAACTTTGGAAATGATTTATAGGTGTATACTCAGATTAAATGTTACCCTAATGAGACATATAGCGGTACTATGAGTCTATAAAGTCCATCATAATACACATTATGGCGCTTCAGAGCCTGGCGGAGAGATATACTGCTATTAATACAGTGTTTTCATCACAGAGTAATTAATCGCCAACGGGCGCTGGTGTGTGCTCTGTGCATGCACATGACATTAGTGAGGCGGGTGAACACGGCAGATATAACAGCCGACCATCAGCTGGTCCAACGTTCACCCATCACACCTGCTTCTCTGATGATATTATTTTCGCACCAGCTGTTGGGGCATAAACACTTGGCACAAGTTCTCTTCATGGAATGAGATAAAAACGACCGGTGTTTAGAGAGTACGGAGTGAAGAAGATACACAAACCAGACTCGTTTTAAAGTTACATTTGTTTGGTTGATTCTCGGGGTGTACGGAAGTTTAATAACTCCCGTTATTAAGTAAGTCTCGTTTCCTTTGAAGGTTACACCAAGATATGAAGTTGATTATGTAAGACACGTGTGTTCTAGGTACGCCACCATATGTTTCAGTGATTATATAATAACTCTCGTTATAAGGCATCACGCCTAATAAACCAAATCTATTTGGTAAATCTCGCCAAAATTCGGGGATTAATGTCAAGTTACACCTCACTTTAAAGACTTCCTTAGTGTTTTGGGCAACACTAGCTCTCCTCAAATAATCTAATTTAATCACCCAAAACTATCTTGTGCTTCACCGCAAAAGGTCTGCCATAAGTAGGTGTCTTAACGGACACCTTTTCTCAACCTACTTTGCTGTGTGGTCCACGCCAGTATATATAGGCGTCGAAATAGAAATTCGTATATCAGCCTTCAACCAATTATGAACGTTAAACAAAATGAAGAAAAATTTACAAAGCAGCGCTAAATATGTAATAAAAGATATAACACGAGAAATTAAGATGGATTTGAATGGAATGTTCCAGGCAAATGACTTAAATCAGTATCTAAATCGTGCACCATGCTGGTTTATAAGATGCCGTTTATCAAAATATGTGTCTCAGATGACCTTTGGTTGAATTCCGTTGTAAAATTGACGTTTGGATATTTTTGTTTACGTCTTAAAGTGCCAGTCTAATAAATAAATTCTATACGTTCACGTTGATTTAATTCTTCCCACATGTGCTGGGGTAATCTTCATTTCCCAGCAGTGCCTGTGGTTGTCACCGTGCTATCAAGTTTAGATTTTATTCATGTTTATTTGTTGATTCTTACCACGTGTTAATACACCTCTGTTTGAATTTCCCTCTACATCTTAGGGTTATGAACTACACGTCTGTTTGATTTTCCCTCTACACCTCAGGGTTATGAAATACACGTCTGTTTGATTTTCCCTCTACACCTCAGGGTTTTGAAATACACGTCTGTTTGATTTTCCCTCTTCACTTCAGGGTTATGAAATACACGTCTGTTTGATTTTCGTTCTGCACCTTAGGGTTATGAACTACACGTCTGTTTGATTTTCCCTCTACACCTCAGGGTTATGAAATACACGTCTGTTTGATTTTTCCCTCTGCACCTCAGGGTTATGAACTACACGTCTGTTTTATTTTCCCTCTACACCTCAGGGTTATGAAATACACGTCTATTTGATTTTCCCTCTCCACCTCAGGGTTATGAAATACACGTCTGTTTTATTTTCCCTCTACACCTCAGGGTTATGAACTACACATCTGTTTGATTTTCGTTCTACACCTTAGGGTTATGAAATACGCTTGTCTTAGCAGGTTTATTTAAAGCAAGTCTCAGCTTTGTTTAACGATTAAAGTTTTAGGTTGAATTCAGTTGTGTCGTTGGGTTTTAGTGATTTGACGTGTTTTATACGTAAAGGATGGGTTTTATGTGTTTCTAAAATGAAAAATTCAGCGTAACCATCTATCAAGCCTTTAACGGCACGCTTTTGTTCGTATTTTATGATAGTGGTTCTGTGTCTTCCTCTGTCCGGTTTCCTCCCACCGTAATGCTGACCGCCGTCCTATAAGTGAAATATTCTGGAGCGTAAAACATCGATCAGATAAATATATAAATAATCACTGAGCTGTACAGTATTCTCTGAATCCTTTGATTTGCTATTTTTGCCTTATTCGTGACGATTTTTTCAGAAAGTTGTGGATGGTCGTGGGTTTCCCCCGGCATATATTTGTGGCACATTTGTATCACTTCCGTCATTTTGGAAATGTGGCAATTCGCAGGTACTTCAGTCTGTGTCATTATTTGTGACCCATGTTCATATCATCTGGTCAGATCAAGGTATCACAAGGCCTATTCCGTTTGGTGGCCATCTAGGTGACATTTTCCAAACTCCTTAACCTGAATAGGTAGATTTGTTTTTGATTTGTAGGCCGCTAATTCACTAAATGAAACGTTTGAGCATGGTGTAGAACAAGAGAAATCAAAAGCAGAGGCTAAAAATAGAGCATCCATTTCATTGGACGAGCTGTCAGTGCGTCCCTGGGAAGTCCAATGGGGGATTGTGCGATTCAGCTGTCCCGTCATTGGGCTTATCACTTGATCCTTCATTTATTATATGAGAGATAAGATTGTCATCTGAAATAGTTCTGGTCTCGGCGAAGGCAATAGGGGCTGTTGTTTATCTTTTGGGATAGCTATGTTATACGTGGGGCACACCGTTACGTTTCAGGCGACACGATTTCCTCGCACTCTACATGAACCCCGTGCCACGGGTAATATTTTACAACCCCACGATTTACTCTGGCTATCAAGACCACACGTTAATCTTTAACCTTATGATGTAAGTCTACTGTAGTACTGTATAGCAGATCCACTCGGCGCACCCTGTCTGCTTACGTCACATCCGCATCCAACATGATAAAGTGGCCATACTTTGTGTCAGTCCAGACAGGTAAAGGTTACAGCTTCGTGACCCAGTCGTTTATTTTCGGCTCCTTTGTCTCTCCGTTGGTCCTCTAAGTCCATGGGAGGAGGCAATTAAACATAAGTAGATACGGTAAGTATTATATTCACGCAAATGAGTTGGCAATAGGTGGTGAGAAAAATTCACCGGTTCTGGTCTTCATCCAAACACACCAGACGTGGCCTTCCTTCAAAAACCACCCAACTGTTACAACTGGCTCTTCTCCAGTTTTTCCAGAATGCTTTACACGTGGCGGTTTACAAACCACGATTCCGGGACTTTATATACCGGGCCAGAAATTACGAACGACCTCAAGAGCTTTACACATCGATCAAAAAGACGAACGAGTTCTCTTACCAGTGACACTTGTTTTGCCAGCGTATTGGACTAACTCCGAGGAACAAACGCACTGTGTCAGCGTTGAGACCCAAGGCCAGTACAACAAAAGCAACGGCCTCTAACGCGAAGATAGCTAGCGATGTTTGCTTAAGGTGGCGGGTATTAAAAGCCTGTTGAAGGATTGCGGTTTAAGATGTAATCAGTTGATTAATGAGAACCGTTACCTTATCTTTACACCCTCCTTCCAGAAATGCTATCCTGGGTGAGCAGACATTGACTCTCACTAGTTTTTAGCAGTTTCCAGGGGGAAAAAAAACATCACCTGCGTAATAAAGATGCATCAAGATTTCATGCATTTCGTGCATTCAGGTAAAAATTTACCTCGTTCTCATCAGTTAAATTATAACTTCCACTCTTTGACAGTCGCAAACGGAAAGAAACCAGTCTACGCTACACAGTTTATGTTGACTTCAGGGCGTAAAACAACAGTCGTTCATTTCTCCTGAAGAAGATTTCGAAAATTACTTTTTCTTCATCGCCTTGCCATCATGCGTTCCGGAAGTTTATATGTATTGTGACGTCATACAAATGACATCATATACAAATCAGATACCAGGTTGTGTTGAGTTGTCAGTAGTACAAATTGCAGTTGGTTTGTGTCGATGGGAAACTTGGACACAAAAGATATGTGGGGGGGGGGGGGGGGGCAGATCGCCGAAAAATAAACACATCGTATGATGAGGGAGGGAGGAGCACAGATTGCAGACAAAAAAACATACCGTGTTATTGAGTCTGTAATGGGAATTCGGCACTTGTTTTGACCAGTTTTCAATATTACGGAATGGATTATCTGTGGAAAGATGATAAGCACTAACTAAATTGACTTTATGAACGGTATCAAACTCTCCCAGATGCGGGTTATCTGCCAAACAACATTACTGCTGGGCTGCACAGGGATCGTTTTTCTTGGCCGATGGTATCAGTCAGTCGTTATGTACAAAAACGATTAGCAATTCAACTAGGACAGATATTAGTTTAACGATACTTACCGCTGTATATATTAAAACCGTGCTTCAATGCCAAACTGCCACTGCCCACGCCTAACAAAGTTGAGTTCGTTCATGTGCCATTTTTTGAAGCACAAAAATATCTTTTCCATCAACATACCTGGTATAATCTAACCCTTGTACACGGAGAGATGCTTCGTCGTGTCAAACTTCTCAGACAAAAATAAACCCCTCTTTCTTGAAAATAAAGTGGCTACCTGACTTCAGATCATTCGTCTACATATACTGCCATCCTTCTATTATACATTCGGCACAGAATACGTCGTTGTACTGAGTATGCTGCTGTTGTATTGAAGATCATACATAAGGGGTGGGTGGAACGTACCGTAGGTGGTATACATACCGATGGAGAAAAAAAAGTAAAACTAGATAAGATCGTACAGAATGCAGTGTATTAATTCCCCAGTAGATCGGTAGGTACTGCTCCGAATGTATGCGCTAAAAGTCATGTCAACACATCTGTATTCCATGTAATGTATCCATTTACACCCATTTCATATTTGTTTCTTTCAGGCCACCTGGTAACTGGCCAGTCACCGTTTTGATGTTATCATAGCTCAATAAATCACCAGTTTATGTATATATACCAGTTCATGCATTGTGTCAGTTCATATCTAGCGCGATGAAGCGTTACATATATACCGTAGTATAATATGAAGACTCACAGCAAACATTATCCTCTCTCTAAATAATACATGCACGAACTTTGTCTGTTCCTCTAAATCAGAGCCAGGATCAAACCCGGGTCGGGTCATTGCAAAGACTTTAAAAATGGCACTTGTTGCTGCCCTCGCTGTGCACTGAGCGGCGAGAGCAAGGAAACATGATTCATTGACCAGGTGTCAGTATAATGCTCCCGGGTGGGATGTCATGACCAGTGTCTTCGGCATGATACTTCATTTGCGGCAGTATTTAGGCGGCATAGACTCGCCCTGCCACAAGAAGACACAGTATAAGTACACACACCATATGACTTTTCGTCGTCATATGATCGAAAAATTAAGTAAGACGTAAAACCCCTAGCATTCATTCATTCCTCTAAATCCGAAGTAAACCGAAGTGCCTAGATCGCTTCCCTTCGCCAGACACCTGCATTAAAGCAGCAACCAAATGCGCGAGAGCTGGGATCGAGCATGCCGCTTATGCTATGTACTAAATCCAGCTATACAATAGTACAGTTTGTTCCTGTGTGTTAAACCCATATCTGTTCCACAACGTTTAACGTGTCTCTGTAAATATGCTTTAACGCCACAAAAACAACAACCCCGAAGCAAACACATGCCGCTCAAATTTCTCGATACTTTTTTCTTACCGTTTAGCATTATGCCGGCTCTTGCATACTGCGTAAGCAGACTTACTTCATTTATTCGTCGGTTTCTCCAGCATTTAAGGATTGCACTTGGTGAGTTGAACCAGATTGGAGCCTTCATCCTGTCCTGTAGGATAGTCTGCCACGTTTGAACTCTGATTCCGCTCACAACTTTCACGTTAAAAAAGGGACGACAAAACGCAATACGCACGCGTACTTTATATGCCTATTATAAAAAAAAATAACCTGTTAAATTAAACAGGAAGCCTGTTATCTGATTGATGTAGGATGTATTCTGTTATAGCAAGAGATTATTCTGTTAAATATAACACACATATACTATTGATTCAACGTAAAGATTTTATTAGGCTAACAAAATATTATGTTGAATATGACAGAATATTGTCTTATAATAACAGAATATATTCTAGCATCAGTCACACAACAGATTTTCTGTTAAAATTAAGAGATTGAAATTTTCAGTGTATAGAGCTGTTACACGTCTCTTCCTGGAAAGGAAACCTTGATTCACGTGCGAAACAGATTTTCCTGCACTATTGCCAAAGCTCGTTCATTTGACGCGACGTTCAGTTGACGTCATATTTGTTCAAGTTGCCGTTAAGTGTTACTGTATGTAAGCAGTGTCAGACAACCTATCACGGACGCCAGGAACATGGTTACATATTCTGACTGACTCACTGGCGGTTGTCAAACTCTGGCAGGCTTGTACCAGCAAATTTCTGCGCTTCGTTTACTTCCCCAATCTACTTGTCATCATTCAGTTACATCGAACCGTCTTCAGCTTGCCACACACGTCGCGGGACGTCTGTGAGTCTTACCCACCTACTGACGACTAACGTCTTTAACCCAAAACATTTAAATTTAAAACGGCAACTTTATTGCACGATCCGATGCAAGCTGGATGAGTGTGCCATTGTGTTTTGCGTGTTTTGTTTTTTTCTTTTTTTCATTTTATGTTATAAAATCTACGTACAACAGAGAATTGTTATTCATGTAAAGGCTTTCCTCTTAGTAGCGCATGTGTGTGTCCAATAAATCCGGAACTCTAAAACCTTTGAATGGACGACATTGATGTCTCTTTTCTTTTCTCTTTTTAATATCACCTGCGATTATGCTACAAAAATTGTCTCGAAGTTTCTTAGAAGTTCAAGCCTTGAGACAGAAATAGTTGAGGGGCTATATGCTTCACAGTTCCTGCTGGATGGTTATGCTTCCTGTAGGTTATACATTGCAAGCCTTAACATCGCGGGATTTGATTCAACTTGTTTGGCGTACGTTGTGTGTAAATAACCCCAGCAGCTGGCCAGTACTGACAGAAAACATCCATATTCCCCGGTCGTTCTTACGCTATTTGCAACATTGAACATTTCGCCCGGGACCAGAGTTGATGGCTTTATCTGCACACCGGTGCCGAATCCCACTGGTCGTTAGAGAAAGCCAAATAATAAGACTTTGTTGCAGAGAAGAAACAGCGTACTATTCTCCGGAATCCAAATGTAACAAACGTTCGAGTGAGTTCATTCCTTGCATTTCCCAATTTACTTTGTGTTCACCTGTGCTGTAGTCTATTTTTCCCTTTCCATTCGCTTATAAAGAGAATACCGTAATCGCTAAGGCTCCGGTCGAGCTCCCAATGCAGCGGCCTTATGAGTGCTTATAGCGATAGCCAGTGCTCTTTGGTTTGTAGATCTCTCTTTCGAAAGGTGCACCAAGGTGTTTCCTGTTGTGAGAACTGTTTAATCGCGCATTCACTTATGGCAACAGCAATAACCGTTCGGATATAGTTGGCGTGTGATAAGATAATGTCTCTTGAGTCTAGCACGGAGTCCTGTGATAGCCTCTGATAGTACACACGTGGTTGGCATTTCACATTTACGTCTGGAACATGCGCAGAATGACGGCCACGTGTAGACGAACTCGTACCTCATCTAACCATAGCTAGAGTAGTTCAACTTCATGCGCTGTAGCGATGATACGCTCGCCCGTTAATGATTTACAACAGATAAAATCAGATATTAAGAGTAATCGACTCAACATTTTAATTTGGAAATGAACACGTAATGACCCTGGGGTAATTTATTGAGTAATGTCGTGTACATGTAGGTTCGGGTAGACGATCACTTTAATTAGATGGCGTATAGATTAATGGTTGCTGCTGGAGAGTTCACCTTGAAAGTAAACTATATGACATTGTGTTTAATTGGTTAATGTGCATACAAATCAGATGGTCAGATTTGCTAAACGTCCCTGTGGACATAATGCAATATGCCTCTCCTTGCTGCTTGGCGTGTGATGTGTGATGTGCAGCTGCATGGGTGCATGGTGGTTGATAGTCGGGGTCTGAGGTTTACACGAGAAGAGGCCTAACACAAAGCTTTCGTTTCGATTATGGAAGCTAGCTTTTGCTGGTTTGTTGGTTTTCTCTGGCATGCCTGAAATATAATATTATTCAAACATTTTCTGATATAATGTTTTTATGTTATGCTACTATGATTCCATGCAATAAATGCCGAAGGACAACAATTAATCTGTTCAATTTAACGGAAAGTCGGTCGTATGAGTGATACTACAATGTATTCTGTTATTATAACATAATATTCTGTTATATTCAACATAATCTTTATGTTAAATTAATGGAATATGTGTGTTATATTAAACAGAATAATTTGTTGCAAGAACAGAATACACCTGAGCATGACTCAGACAACAGACTTTCTGTTAAAATTAACAGATTAATGAGTGAAGGTTTGTGAGGTTCACATCCAGAAAAAAGGCAATAGACTTACACGTTAAGAGCATACCAACTGATGCCCCAACAAGATCTCAGGTCAGATGTCAATACATCCATTGTAAATAAATGTAAATTTCATAGCAACTTGGCTTCCAAAAAGGCTTGTTTTCCAACATAAATCACAGACGAAATTCTATCTCCTTTGTTAGCTTATCTCCCCCCGGTGACTTGTCTGAAAATGAAATTGTACATTTCATCCAAATATTTGGATCCCTAGCGGTATTTTCTGATTTCTTTTCAAGCTGTGGTTATACAAAAAGGCTTGTTCAAAATCACAATTAACGCATAGTCATAAGCAGTTAAAAAATGAAGTCTTAACTGAGGCTAAGGGTCAAGTGCCTGTGCCTCAGAGATTGTGTGTGGCCAGAAACTGATGGTCACACTGCCGTTAGACAGTGTGACGTAACCTGATTTTAGGGGAAAATTTGGTATATTACAGCAATAATAAAGGAATATTAATAATTCACTGAGTTAAGTGAGAAGTAATCACCGGAATACAAAGCAAGCACCAGTATACAGAGTTTTGTAGTAAAGCATCTAGTAGTATTTCTATCAGTATATATCTTCATTTGTCTGAAACAGGTTGTTAACCATAACGTCCTGTAACAAGCATATTAACTTTTTGGGCCAAACGTCTGCACCTTCAGTATATTTCTTGAGGGTGTGGTCATCTATCAACCAGAGCGCGGCAGTTTCAGCTGCTCTGGTTGTTTGTGCTCCGGGTCATTTTAACATGGCTGTTTACGCCAGATTTACAGCACACCAGCAACTCTGTTGAAGAGAAAATAGTTTTGAGTGCAAAAGTCTACCAAGATACCCTCAATATGAACGCAAAGCTACACTGTTCCGTTTTACATTCTGCGTCCATACAACTTGAACGTTGCCTGGTCCCTGCAACCGTCCGATTCAGACTCCGCACAGTGTGGTACTTAACTCGTCTACACCAGAGATGGACACGTGGTTAATTACAGTAGACAAGCCGGATACTGTAGACTACTGTATCCAATTTATACCGTCAAAAGAAATTACAGAAGTGCATCGTGCCAAAAAGTAGAGAAAACAGACGTCTGGTGTAGGTTGGAAACTGGTTATGGCTGGAGAAGAGTAGGCACTGACAACAGGTGGTACAGATCACGGGGTAGAGGCTGGTGTAGACGTCATGTTCGGCATCCATACGGGAAATGTTGTCCGTTCAATCCACGTACTTGATCAATGATCACAAAATACACATTCAAAATCAACATCGGAGAAAATAGACATGAAATACAGATGCATAATTGTAAACTAAAATTGGTTATTTTCTTTTCTTTTCGAATGACAGATTCATAAAATGCGGTATGGTGTGTGCCGGTACTTCTGGTCTATCACTGTCTCCATTGCCATTTAATGCCATAAATACAGACCAATGCAGACCCAATGCAGAATTTCGGTTCATCGTAACCGACGAAAGTTAATACAGGTGTGAATTTATTTTTATATTGGGAGTGTGATTTGTTATCCCAAGTTCTTTACAATTATAACCCAGATCAGCTTAGTCTGTAGGTATCTCCAGATATATTTCTGGAAGTTTTGTAATCAATCCGTGTTCAGACGTGCATCGTATTATAGCAGCTTAAACTGGGTGGCATCACGTCTCACTGAATGTCACACTTCTCACTGAATGGCAACACTTCTCACTGAATGTCACACCTCTCACTGAATGGCAACAGCCAATGACTCATTCATCGACTTTATTTGAAAAATAATGTTGGGCTTATTTGACAAGAGAAACCTAGACAAAAGAGGTTGTGTGTTAGAGGAGGTAGATGGAGGGATCAGAAGCCTGGATTCTTTTCTGTTGATAAACGAGCTTTGGGCTTCGTCAGATCTAACGCTAACACGTGGCTGCTCCCCAGTTTATTACTTCAAAGAGTCACTCAAAAGAAGCGGCACAGCAGGCGTATTTTTAGGAGTGTATGGGTCTGGATGTTCATGTATGTTTAAGTTTGACGTTTCAGCTCTTGGGAACGGACAGAGATGTACATGTTTGTTTGGGAATAGTTTCTACACAGCTTTATTTTTTCAAGACCACTGGTTTATGGTTCGAATTCGGTATACGTTAATTTTTATCTCCATTTTTCTGGGCCCGCGTGCACAAAGAGATCGCATTACAATCGATTTGTAGGCCCTTCAATTGAGTTACTGATTGAAGTAATTTGCTGTACACATAAATTACGCCGGTTGCTCAAGTGAATTGTAAGGTGATTGTAACTTTTTGGAGTTAAGATCGCTAACATACGCCAAATTTAACTCGTACATACAAGTTTTCTGCATCAGTGGAAAAATGTACCAGTCATTAACTTTTTATTGTCTTCATTTTCAAGAATGTATGTATTTATAATTTCGGTTATACGTCGTACTTAAAAAAGTTCTAACCATGTGATGAGGTATCAAGCGTGGTAGTAACAAGTACCTTTTATGAAGTCTTTGTTTCAACCCGACCAGGGTTTGATCCCTGGTCTCGCGACTTCGAAACAGATGCTCTGTCCATTAGGATCACTACATCATTACGGCGCTCAGCACTGTGAGGATTGAGCGGGAAACAGGGCTGGTTTGCCCGGTGACAGCATAATGTGACTGGGTGGGGAGTCATGTCTGGTTTCTTCGACATGCTTCTGTGGCGACAGTCCTAGATGTGCAATTAGTACAGTAGTACTAAAATGTATTACATGTACGACATTTTTTGAGAAACTGGGCGCAGAACCTTCAAAAATAGGCAAACGTGGTAGATGTATAATAAATTCATTGACTTCATTCAACGCAGTACTTCAGCGAATTTCAGTGAAACACAGCATAGTGTGGATATGTAGGCAGGGTACTGATACGACCCTGCTTGGGGAGCGAATCTGTCTGATTCAAAGTTCCCGCCCACTTCCGTAATCAACATCTCACAAATGACGCATTGATTCTTTAGAGACGGATATACCCATTAATTTATTCACACGTATGTACACTGTAAGAAAAGCTCGCAGAAAACTGATACCTTACGAATTTGCTTATAACATTTGGGACTACTCTACAAAAATGTTCGTAAGAATTTCGTAATGAGTGTCCCATATACCTTCTTATCAGTTCAGGAAATTGTATTGATAAGCATATACAGGTGGATTCGTGGGTTGGATGAATCCTGCCAGTCTATGCTATGTATTTCCGTTGTGAAGGAGATACCATCTGTATATGAGTTTTATTGCTTCCTTGAAAAATGGATGTTCGGTGAATTCTAAAGTAAAAAAAGGAGCTTTAGGTCGTAGTTAACTAATTATGTGTTACAGTTCAAAGCTTTAAAGTGCTAAGGCTGTAGAGCGTGTAGAATGGAAATTACAGCTGTTTGAGCGCCAAACTTCTCCAGGCCCATTGGAGTTTTGCCCCAGTGTACTTCAGTATGATCTTGGCACACCAAAACCCACTATAACACTCCAGCACAGGTGTGTTCAAACTTCATGACGGACCCACCCACTCATCCCACCGCCCGTCCACCCTTTATGGTCAAGTGGACACCTGGTTTATGTGATTCCAGTAATCGGTGACTGAGTCTCCTGCAGTACCTGTTCATACGAATTACTTTGCTAGTTGTTGGAGATGGCAATAATTAGTTTTGGAAGGCAATGGTCTGTGCAAAAGAAAATCCTTTTTTTTCTTGAACGTTTTATTTATTTGCAATACAGCAATTTAGATGGTATGTTTACCCATGATTTTAACTGACAAGGGCGATTTTAGGCCTTAGACATAGTCTTTCACGTGAAGAGCTCAATCAGATGGCTTTTTCAACTCGGTCCCCTAGGTGTCATTTAGAGCTCTAACGCAACCTCGTGGTCAGAGAGACAAACGGGATAAGTGACGGCAGTTGACAAATTTTAGACATGTAGTGATGTGACTGTATTTTCCGCCGAACTATCTGCTGAACTATAGGCTGCACCTCAAGTACTGGCATAAACCAACCTAAGAAAGCAAAATTGGCTGTCTTGACATTTCACCGCATACCGTGCAGCGTAAATGAAAGGCTAAGTACAGGGCCAGTCTGGTCCTAGTATACTGATGTCTGGGTGAGGATGCCACATGTCCTCGCTAGGCTGGCACCGTCGCTAGGCTGGCACCGTCGTGATTTGATCGAGACAATATCAATTTATTTATCTGACTGGTGTTTTGCGCTGTACTCAAGAATATTTTACTTATACGATCGCAGCCAGCATTATGTTGGGAGAAAACCGGGTAATTGGGTGACCTCAACCACAACATGGAACAAGGTACGGGTTTAACCCCGGCCTTGGACAGGAAAATTCTACAATCAAAACCTTTTGTTTTCCCAGAAGATGGGATACAAGTTTGTTTGTCAGACATTGACAAAATATGGCAGTAATTGATCACCGGTGGTCGGTTGTTTATCCCAGGCACTACGGTGGTCGGTTGTTTATCCTGGGCACTACGGTGGTCGGTTGTTTATCCCAGGCACTACGGTGGTCGGTTGTTTATCCTGGGCACTACGGTGGTCAGTTGTTTATCCTGGGCACTACGGTGGTCGGTTGTTTATCCCGGGCACCATGGTGGTCGGCTGTTTGCCTCGGGCACTACGGTGGTCGGTTGTTTTCCCAAGCATTACGGTTTCTTTTACTGATTACCCGACCACCATCGTAAATGTGAAAAATTCTTGAGTGTTCCCTTAAACAATTACTAAATTAATGAATGACTGTAAAACTCAATAAACCCTAACCAAACAAAAAAGTGAAAAGAAAAGAAACTCAGGTAAGTGTCCATAAGTAGTTTCCTGCATATAAATTTTCCAAAAGAGCAACTCACGCCTACGGCAATACTTGACCATGCTGTATGGTATATGCCTGTTTGACCCTGCCTTTGGGTTTGGCCTTTGGTGAGTAAAATGGTTACATATTACTTCGATGTGCCAAATGGAAGAAGGCAATGGTCATTCTGGCTTAGAAATGGTACGGTACCGCACATATGACCTGTGTTTCAAGTCTGACAGTTGGCTAATTCTCGAGTCCCTTTGCAGTTCGCTTCGGTTCATTCTTGCCTCCTTACCTCTGCACCTAGAATAGTTCCCAGGTACGTTCACGTCAGATTAGCTTAGCTTGTTTTTCCCTCCCTGATAAAACTGACTGTAGTCCCTGTTTCCACAGCTGACAGTAGACTTCTTTCAACCTGTATAGATTTTCCCTAAGCAAACGTTCTGACACAGTTATATTGTAAATTAAACATATGGAACAACAAAGTTTTCGAAGCTGACTTGTTGGGTTTTCATATCTGTCAAACAGATGTCTTAGTTCGCCCCGTCTTACACCATCTTCAATATAGCCATGGTCCTCCTCCAGTACGGAGTCGAAAGCAAGGGAGCCTAATGAAGTCCTCACAGATAAACTTCCCAGTTTACTTTCTTACGATCTGCCAAACACCTGTTTTACATTCTTCCGGTTGGCACTTTTTTCTGGCAGTGTTTTCCTCTTAATGTATTTTCACTTTTCATGTGTGTATTCGCCTCTGCATTCAACAATATTAGTAATGTTATTACTCACTATTCACCCGAGTGGAGCATGCTGGGGAATGTCGCACTTCTCAGTGTTACTTTAGAAACCACGTGACGCCGGGCGACAGCCACCTAACACACTGCAGCACAAAGCGTAAAACCAGAACAGCGACAGCAGCATGGTTTAGCATATGGTCACGGTTAACCGGTGAAATACGAGCTCTTACCAGTTCACGCGATAACGAGATTCCAACTCGCGCCTTCATCGGTCTCCAGCGTTACATTGCTTACTTTCTATCGGCATGCAGACCAAGCCATTGCGTATTTCAGCGTCCTGCAAGGTTAATGTAGCGGGAAAAAAAATTAGGACGTACATGTACAAAGAAAGTCATTGATGTCTTCCTTGACAATAATGAAAATAATGTGTGCATAACGCCGGCATATCAGGAATTTAAAACGTATATAAGGGAATGCAATGGTAAGCCAAATTATAGTGGTGATATTTGAAATAGTGCTGCAAGAACTGAGCTTCGGTTTTGCGTACATGTAGAACACGAGAGATTTCTCGCTGATGTTCTACGTGCATATTCATTACCGTAAATTACAACATTCACGACTTAGTGTCTTGTGTATAACAGAGTCAATCTTAAGGTCAATGTTAAGAGCGGTATGGCAAAAAGTACTGCAGGTACTGAGTTCAGGTTTTCCATACGCGTAAAGCACAATAACACGGCAGGATGATCCACTGTTGATCCATGCATTGGTATTAATTACCGTCAAGTACCAGATTCATGACTTCCAACTCTTAAGTTGTACATTTGAATGAATGCTAAGGTAAACGTATTTCTTAATGCCTGCTACATTGAACTGAATTTTTGCATTCGTGTGTCTCCTACAGGCAAACTTTGGTAGGTTCGCTACCAAATCTAAGGAAAACGTGGTGACCTGGATAAACTACAGACTCGATATAAAAGACTACAGCATAGAGAGCAACACTAGAACAACGACGGCATGCAGTACAATAGTTTCAAAATGGTCACATGCATTAGGCCTACCAGTGAAATCCGTCATTTTGTCAATTTACCTCAGCCAGTCCACGCCAAGATTACACGCTCTTTGAATATAAGTATACATACACTGAATGAAACTTTGTATATGGAGTATGTATTGTTCCACTCTACACGCTAATAGATGTATGCCTGAAACCTTAGACTGAAAGAGTTTAAGTCACGAAGCAGTGTGTACTAAGGGTTAGAGGCTAGAGTTTTTGCCCTATAGTTTTACCCTGTGTCTTCGCATTTCCCTACGGCGTTTGTAAACAAGGCAATCGAATCTGATGATGACGTAGTAAGGCGCATGGTGTCTGATACGTAATATAAACATGTTCTAAATTGATTGCTGGCAGAAAACCTCGTGGGACCATGCATATGGCGGTTGATATCAGACAAGTACGAGGCATAGCAAAGCTTGGGCGTGTTCCAAGGTCTGCTGAGATAAGCAGTCAACTATCGGTGGCTCTTGCCATTCCAACGAATGGGAGAAACAAATCACAGAACATGACAATTCTCAGCGGGGAAAATAGAAAATATTTAGAGGTATGTGGGATTTTCAAAATGCGAGGTAATATGAGCTTAGTAACTCCGCGAGGTTCCGTCAGATACATTGCCTTTGATTCCATAGGGATAGTATCTAGAAGACAAACTTGAGCTTCAAACTTAATGGAACACTTCCAACCAGCAAAGAATACCGGAACACAATTCATGGAACGCGCCAAAAATTTTGCGAGATAAACCAGCGTAGTTCAAATGGTGGATTGCGCTGTGTATAGGAATATGTCTATAAACACGGATGTTCAACACTCTTTGAGGTCTCAGTAATTCTACAAGGATCTGAGGCTTTGTAATCGAGCCCAAGTGTTGTTGCGAGAACTTGTTGAGCAATACATCAGCATCTGATCCGTCCGCCTCGCCCCATTTTTGTCACAATTCCCTGTCCATCATATTTGTATCAGGCTTCTGTATGCGAAATGGTCTTAAATCATAGTCTCTCATCCACTCTGTATCTACAATGTTCAAATGCAAGCATTCCTTGGTGATTTCCACTGCATTTTGACTTATGGAAACACACTTATGTTTGTGCTTTCCTTGACTTTTAATGGCATTTTGTACTTTTGTACTTAACCCCAACCCTTCATAAATACCAACGATGAGTGTAATCAATATTATAACGACTCCCGGTGAAATATCTTTAACGTTAAAATAAGAAGAAAAAAAAAGAACCATAGTGTCTGTATGTTTGGTGTAAAAAGAATACATGGAATTGATTCTCGTTTCATATATTTCAGTTACTTTAATGAGTTGATGTTTCTATTTTGTCTCATAAACTAGCGTCATTCAGTTGCCTAAAATTTCTGCAACGACAAAGAAAACACCTAAATGAAGTACATGTCACATGAAAGACCATTAAGCAATGCCCTAGACAAAAAAAATTGAATTTTTCAAACCGAAAATATTAATTATGCAAGGAACTGGTCAGAACACACATCTGTGAATATACGCAATACTGCTCTGATTTTATTTGGCGACCGGTATAAAGAATGCTCATTATGTCAAATCTGAAAGCTGCTACAACACTTGACAGATCGTGAAATCTAATTGTCGAGTCTGACAATAGTATACCAATCTTTATAAGTGTTCCACAACCACGACTGGGTTCTGAAGTAGCTATTAGGACCTATTACGTCACATCCGTTATCCTTGATCTAGTTCGCTTCAAGGTTCATTCGGCGAATGCATTCATAACTCTACATTCATGTATATGTCTTTTGAATGCACAAATCTAGAAATCTGTGATATTGAATTGAACATAAAGTTAGCTAAGAAAGCTGAATTAATTAATAAAGTAGCATTCCAGAAATGTTCTAAAAATAATTTTAAACTTCTACACCGCTTATCGACAAAATAAATAGCAAATAATCGTACCTAGCTACTCAATTTTTGACGCCATTTTGCCATGTTATAGCTATCTAGAATGACGGCACAAAACCTAGGAGTTCTCCCAACCATCTGTATTAAACACTGTGAGAAATGAGAAAATACGCCTGATACCCATCCAAAGAGTATTAATTCTGTTCCGTGTGTAAAGGGCCGATGCTTCTTTTACACTGACGTTCGGTCAGAGCGATGCTCGTGGACACAAACGCAGGTTTAGCGGTCCGGCTCATCCCCGTCCTGCATGTGTGTAAGTAGGTGGTCTAGTTGGCTGTACCAACTTCAGGGAATTTCCGAAAATAGCAGGATGTTCTGATTGATAACATTCTCTTTCATTCAAATTTTGAGAAGATATTTTCGTAACAGATCTCACTTTGTTAAGGAAAAATACTGCAAAGTCACAATATTTTTCTTGAAACAATGACTCTCCCGAGGCCATCTCATCCTTACAAGTTACTACAGTACCCTGCCCAACATGTACGCATTGCGACGCGGGCAGCCGTTCCCAGTTTCCTGCTCATAAATGTGTGGTCCAAAATGCATCAGTTTAACACGTAAACTAACCGCAAAATCCAAATATTGCAGCGATGACTGTTTATTCACTGTATGAACCCACGCTAATAATCGAAAGCTAATTTTATATTTTGGACAGCCAATTATCACGTGACGAGTTTCAGCGCTAGAGATTGGCCAATTTCATAAGGGCTTCTACAACATGGCTACTCGGAGTGAATTGTCCGTCAGTGCAATATCCCGAATGCTGAACTTCATCTTCTCGGCTTTCAAAGCTTTATAGAGCTTTTTACATATTTTTCTGGGATAATTATATCATGCGCGTCTTACATCATTTTTTCTATGTATATTTTTTCTTTGCACACATAGTGGCAGACTTTACTTTAGGTGGCGTGTTGTCACAGGACACAATATGGCCATTAAAACCACCATGGTATCCCATGTTTCAAATGCATTTTACTCCGTTAAACGAAAACTTTAAAAAAAATAATCGAACTTTACATGGACAATCTTTTATGGTCGCTATCTGACATATAGTGTGTGTTGTTTTTCTTGCCTTGAAAAGTCATGCCGATTATTTTTGTGCTTAAATCCACATTACCACAAAATGTGTAATGTTGGCTTTAATGGACACTAATTAACTGGCTTTATCTCCTAATGTTTCTGAAAATCGTGCACTAGAGCTGTTGTATATAACGATGAAGTTTTCGTTTTGTAGACAGAAAACCGTAGTTTTACATATATAAGGTCGTAAATTCTTTTGTTAAACCTTAAACCCCAATTAGGCCTGAAAGGTTCACACTTCACCATCATCTAAATTTACTCTTACTTGCCCTTTTTGACGGAATTTATTTTCAAAGACAAAAAATTAAGACACCAACGAAGAATAAAATGCCAAGAATATCTGGAACCAAATTCGACATTTATAAATCACTGCCTTGAACGAAAATGGACGTTCCAAAATGATCAAAAGCGAGAATGACACAAAACATGCACAGCAATGTCGTTGCCAAAACATACATGTAAAGCAATGTAACAGAGTACAACATAGAGATAGTATATATCGAGCAGCCTCGACAGAGTGGTAGCAAGCAGAGCGTAACCAGTGAAATCCGTCACCTTGTCAGTTTACCTTAGTTAGCTTTGTTGTAACTATTCTTGCAAATGCCTAAAGAGTAGCAACTTACACATCCACTACGTAGAGAAGTTAATAGTAATTTATTTTGGCGTTACTGATCTAGAATTACTCAGAATGCTTTGTTACACTATATTTAACAAACAAAGCGGAAGACAAAATGTAAAGGGACCAGACCACAACCAGAATCAGGGATTATGCAGGTATAAAGCATAGACAGTTAACACCAGAGCAGTGACGAGTGTCTGATAGCTGACAAATGGTCACACGTAAAAAAATAGTCAACAGTTGTCAAAGATCCCAGGATGACTTTTTATTACAAAAAGGATATTGGATTGCAGTTATCACTTACAAAACAAGTATAATTAGTTTATAAACTTGTATCATATCATTATCACACCAAGTTTTACTGGATTGAGCACGTGCGTTGTGTTTCGTGCTGTGTAAGTTAAAGGACTAGACCATTGCACAAAGCCAATTATGATTTTCAGTTCCTGAATGACGCCTTTAGAGCTTAATTTCTTGGACCTAGAGACTACATCGTTTTACTGGGTAGTCATGGCATGTCAACGCAAATATGTCAAATTTCAGGTTTCAGTATAAAGTTTAAACATTGTGAAGAGGTATTAAATTTTGACCACAATTAAAAACTAACTTTCTGGAATCGGTCCGCTTAAGAGGACGCACGAAAACTCTAGAGGTTTATGTATTACTGCGGACAGGGTTTGAAAACTGATTTAACTCAGTCGCCTAGAACATACCTTCCGTCTTTCCTACATCAGTGGAAATTGTTGACTGCTCCTCTTTCTATGAGGCCGTCCCATTTTCATATTTTATATACTTTCTTAGTTCTTTGGTGGTTTGTATTAAACGTCGTTTTGGGAACTGGCCATGAGATTATTCACGCGGAACGTCCTTATTGGCTCACGGCTGGTATACTAATGTCTGTTTCGACGCTTAGGTTTTAGAATTTTAGAACGTTCTTTGAAACATTCTCATCTTGTCTCCCGTCGAGAAGTTTAACGCCAACAAAGTTTAAATGATGGGAAGTTGTTGCTTTTAAACGGTAACTTGTCAAGGCCCAAATGGATTTTAATGGACTGGATATTCTCGCTGAGCTTTATTGCAATAATGCAGGCCCGCCAAATTCCGCTTGGAGAGGCACAACGTCACATGCCAATCAACTGTAGAACAATTCCCTGTAGCTTCTGCCACATAAACCATGTCGAATGCGCTGGAGGGATAGTAAAACCGTGCTTGAGTACAGCTGTTAGGTAATTGGGTGATATTCATCACTCCTAGCACGTTATGTCATTAACGCGTTCAGGTAAGGGAGAAAACTGAGGACGATTTTCACTTGTGGAATGACCCAACTGGTGGGTTTACAATCTTGTGCTGAACACCCACTACCCGGTGTATTTATAGACACGCCTAAATGTGTTGTGTGTTTATATATACATATATAGCAGCTTTGAAAAAAAAGTAATAGTCGTTTTCATGCCAAGGCAGTTTATAAGGAGCATAAAAAGTTGTTAGAAGCAGCGAAGACGAATCCACGTATTGCCCGACAGGATACCTAGGATGATGGTGGTAGATAGCCTGTCGGTTGGAGAGGATGGAGTACCTCTTGAAAACCTAGCTATAACCCGTGTCAGTCGAGGCATACGCTGTACATGCTGCATATCCGTGTAGCTCATACAAATCTTTGCCAAGGCTTTGGGCCTGGCGCGTTGGTAGAATGGACAATCTGACAGTATTCCTCGGTCCCCCTACGAATAAACGCGACCGCCATCATACATAAGCATGGCGTAAAATACCAATCAATCAATCAATCAATCAATCAATTGATCGATCAGTAATGTTTCTCTTGGCTATACAAATTCAGAAGTTATAACGAAAATGAAATGATAGTCCGAATTTTTATTTACTACAGAATACAATTAGTACATACTGTACTTGCATGTCTGGCCATATAAAAGAATACAGCGTACAGAGTAAAACCTCTTGTCAGTTTACCTCAGTCAGGCTTTTATTCCTACTGTTCAGGTACATGAATATAAAGTGGCAACTTACACTCCCCTTACGCCACATCATAAGCAAAATTGGTTAAAAAATAAATGCAATGATGTTGTAACCATTTATTAGACATCACTTTTTTAGAATTACTCAAAATGTTCTGTTGTCATAACATATACTATGATATTTAAACAATGCAAAGGGACCAAATCTCGACTTTGTTCACCAGCAGAATCCTGGTTTATCCAAGAATACAATACATACAAGGTTACAGCGTGGAAAGAAAAATCAAGACTGTGATGGCAAGGTGATAGTCGGCAAATGGTCACACGTATTACCGGTGAAATCTGTCAGGGTTTTATTCCGACTGGCGAGCATTTATTTCAAATTGTCAAGGCCAGTTTGATTCAATATATATGAGTACTGATTACATGACGTGTCTGCTAGTAGAAAGAGAGCCGGCACTAAATTTTGATTTGGAGAGATGGCGCCTAGGGAAAAAAGGAATATTTGCATCATGGCAAACTTTTACGATAAATACACACTGGACCTGCATCAAGTATATACTGTGATACTAATGCTCATTAGCATACTTTGTAGTTATTGGCATAGAAACAGATGCTACACGTCAGCGAGTGACGTCATAGACAATTTTTCGTTTGGCTATGAGCCAGCGTTGTCCTATTTCGTTGACGTTATATCAAAGATATTCCGGACTTTTGCCAATGTCAGCAAACCATTGGCTGAATCAGTCTGTGACCGCGCTCGTTGTGACTGTGATCAACGAACGTTTTGTGATTATAGTTTCAGACCCTCTACCGTTTATCTTAATATCATTTGGATTTATTCTCAATGTTGGCAACCGTCGAGACATGGAAATTGGAAATCTCAAATTTCTTTTGTCTTTTATTGAAAGGTATCTCGCTCATACCAACTGTCCTTGCCTAAATTACACTACCCAAAATATGTTGTAGATGAGTCGCTAATGTGAAGTAAATACCACTAAATTTTGGCCGCAAAATATTGACAGAAAACAACCATTGTTTCTCATAATCACATTTTCTCACTTCTGGGATTCCAAGTGCATACTGGAAATCATTAAGGAAATCTCCGACGGTGCGCGTTTGACCAAACAGCCTTGGCCACGTCTGAAGCACTCTGTACAGTGCTAGCAGTGTAAGCATTTAACTCAGCCGAGTAGTATCCTCTCTCTGTATTTCTAATACACTGATGCTGGCTTGAAGCAGACTCTAGTTGTAAGATGGTGCCTGAGGTAATTAGCCTAAAGCTAGATCTAGGTGAAGTGTTTAAGTTGACTGATGGATAAGTAAGTAGCGCTCCGTCTGTTGTAGCTTCGGGATATCCAGACCAGGGGGGAATACCCCAGTAGCACTCAGTCGTTTAGTTCCCCATCATGCTCCTGGCCGTTACCTGAGCTGCTAAAGAACGACTTTTGCACCTGAATCTCTTTTTGCCTTGATTGATAACCCTTCTGCGGGCTTTCATCACCCGGGCACCTAATATCGCTACCCCTTGGCTAATAAGGGGATGTCAAGGGATGAGAGGCAGTAGTCTCAGCGTGCCAGTATTCGTATGGTCTTTAATGAAATTACCATTATATTTACACTAGCCCTATCCGCCCGACCACCCGACCACCCGGGCACAGGTGCGGCGTCAATTTCTCCTTACCATTATGCTGCCTTAGTGGCCACGGCCTACCCTGCTCAGACTGGAAAGTCAGGAGCTCAGTGCAGCTGTTGTTTTACCGCCAAAGCTGTACAGATGGAGTCGGTCAAGAATCACCTAGTCCCTTTGTGCTGTTTTAATATGTTTGTATATTAATTGTGCTAGAGGGGGTTTAAGTTGCTTCTATTTAAGCACATTCATGAATATAACCCTGAGGTAACTTGACAAGTGACCGGAGTTCGATTGTAGTATGTGTGACCATATATTATCAACTATCACACAGTCGTCACTGCCCTGGTGACAGCTTTGTTTGTTCGCCACAACCAAAATATACCTCCATGATAAACACCCATAATGTTAAAATCAACACAAGTTAAACGCTTAAAAGAAAAGACCTATAAAAATCGAAGTAGGCGTCACTAAATAGACAACTTAAAACTATGCATTAATATTGTTTCATTTATTTTTTTTTCTTAGATTTTCTGTGAAGAGAGTTAAAGGCGCTCAAAGATTTGAACTCTGAGGTGGGTCTTATGGACCATACTGTCAGAGGTTAGGAACTCTGACGTCACAGGAAGTCTTTCCAACTCTATTCACGACACTGAATGTTGGAATAACTGTTTTTACGCATGAGTTAAAAATTAATGAAATAATGTTCCCAAAAATTCCTCACTTCTGGTGAACATCAGGGAGAAAAGGTGATGTGATGTCAGAGTTTCTAGATGCCTTCAGTATGGCTCATAAAGCCCACCATAGCATTCAAGCATTTGAATGCCTGTCAACACTTTTGAAAAAATCTGAAAAAATAAATGAAAGTATTTTTACACACGGTTTTTATGATATGTCTTCATATTTTAGCTTCTTTCACTTTAACATAGATAAACATTTTGTTGTGTGATTTTCGTTTCTCAACATTTGAAGGTATTCATCTGGTGCTACCATTAGGGATACAGGCAGCTTGATGCGTGTCAGGAAAGTGGCTGTGGGAAAACTCTGCTTAAGCCGTTTTGCTAAGAAGGGAGGGGGGGAGGGAGGAAGAGCATGCTATTGTCTATTATTTATTAAGCCGTATTCCGCCTATGTCAGAATTTGCCAAGTATCACAATATGGTTTCTGCTGCGGTTTTACTCTCTTTGCTGTAGTCTTCTACATTTGTATTGAATTTTATCGAAATTTTAACTCAGTTAAAATCTTTTTACATGAAATTACATGTATGTGTTAGAAAATACCCATATCCTATAAGTTTTCTATTCCGTTTCATTTTTTACCCATTTATTAATTCCAGTCATCTGTGCCGTGTTTTCAAATTCAAACAGGAACTCTACATCCTTGTTGTTGCTGTGAGCAAAGATCATTCATCCGTTCACTGCATGTATAATTTGTGTACAAGAAATTCCTAAAGTAAATCTTTTGAAGATGAGAACGGTTTATTTGAAGAGATCTCAAATGTTTACCTAAAGTTCAACTGTTTTAACCAGTTCAGCGCAATAAACCTCAAGGTTCCTGGCCGGATGTTGTAACGCTTGCGCCATGCAAAACCGCGATAAGGCCTATAATCCAAATACGAGAGATATACGCTCGGTTTTGGCCTGCCATGTTTAGTTTTGCCATACATACGTCTCTTTGTTTGGAATTTATTACAAGAAAATAGATGTGGTATTTACGGTATCAATAAATCATTTTCATATAGGTGTTTGATTTCCATAACTGTAGCACTGCTTGGGTTTGGTTGTAGGGAAGAGGGGGTGACGAGGGTGGATTGGACGATTACTTCAGAGTCTCTCGCTGCTGTCGATCAGATAGTGTGTAAAATATAAACACAAAGTAAATGTACACCCCAGGACTTGCATTTATCAAGCTACTTAAGACTTATGACATAAACTGCAAGTGCTAAAAGAAGCCAAACTCTGAGCAGGAAACATCTCATATTTTGCAAATGCTTAAAAAGCCAAACTGAGCAGGAAAGAACTCAAATTTTGGTTAGTGCATTGCTCTGTAGAAAAGAATCAGTGGACATATTTCCTATAGCAAAACTGTTAAATCTTGAGACGTTTGGTAAAACCAGGTTAAGGAGAAGGAATCGCCGTCATGCCAAGGACACTCGTCTGAGCGGGAAATATACTTTACTAAAACGAATGCCACAGTTTTTTTCTTAGATCATAGAGAGGTTAGCGAGGATGGACCTTTCTGATAGTTTTCTTATCTAACACAGGCTGTCTCCATTTAGCTGATTTATCCGTACATTCGTGTTTTATGAGTTACAAACTAAATCTGGGATTTGAGTTGGAGGGAAAATGGATAGAGTCAGGTGGAAGGCAGCGTAACAAGGGTACCTCATTTAATACAATGATGTACCTTTCCCAGGCAATGGCGTCTGAATAGGTCTCGCGTAATGCAAGAGTAACACGCAATGCATGAGAAGTTAATCATTAGATCACAAACCGCACAAAAATACAATTTTTAGAATTCGACATATTGCACCGTGTGAATGAGGATTATGAAATAGCGTGTGTCCTATTTTTGTTTAACTACTTGAACTCGACGAGTTGAAAACAAAACACAAATCGCACTGTGTGAATGCGGTTTATGAAATAGCTTGTGTCCGATTTTCGTTTAACTATATTTGAATTCGAAGATTTGACAGCACAAATACTATTTTCATTTAACCTGTCCAAATCGCACCGCGTGAATGCGGGCTTTACCAGTTTACCTACGAAGCCTCGTTGCAAAATCAGGAAGGAGCAATAGACTACCGAGACACAGAATTTCTTTCAGCAGGAAAGATTTTTGCAGCTGGCAGGATATTTTAAAACAAGTTATCTAAGGCTGCTTCGTATGCATATTTCTTGTATTTCAATTAAGTGACGTCATTCACGGATGAAAAATGCACACAAAATGTATAGCGTAGTGATATCAGACGCATGCGCGTAAATCTGCTGCTCAGAGACAGCTGGTTTCGCTTAGAGCAGACCTTGTTGACACTTCCTTCTTAGTCAGGGTACTTGTTGTATACACCAGGCATTAGCCACGTTAGCGCTATGATTTTCATTTGCCTTTAAGCTATCATTAACACACAAAAACTGAGTTACAAAGTTAATTCTGTTACCTGGGTGAAGCGTGAAACATTAGGTGTAGAAAAATTGATGAGACGTCATTGGTACCGAAGACAGTTTGTACGGTTCAAATGTGACACCTTTGTATTTAAATATTTGAACACAATTCTGCTTTGATTTCTCCCATACTTAATGAACATTTGTGCAGAAATCGGGAATTACGCCAAGGTCACTGAGGTCACCGTGATGAGGCAGGGAGTTATTTGATTTATTTATTCGATTGGTGTTTTACCCCGTACTCAAGAATATTTCACTTATACGACGGCGGCCAGCATTATGGTGGATGGAAACCGGGCACAGCCCGGGGGAAACCCACGACAATCCGCAGGTTGCTGAGTGACCTACCCAGGTACGGCCGGAGAGAAAGCCAGGATGAGCTGGACATGAACTCACAGCGACCGCATTGGTGAGAGACGCCTGGGTTATTACGCTGCGCTAGCGCGCTAACCAACTGAGTCACGGAGGCCCCGAGGCAGGGAGTGATGTCAGAAATGAATGATAACGCTGTATTAACCTTTTTTACTGTTCATGTTTGATACAAAAGCTTTCTTTGTATCTATAGTATGCACAACATGATTCCAGCGGATACTTAAAGCAGTCTAAACAATTCTCAAGATCAAACTTGTCAAGTGGTAGCAGTTGTGTGAAGCGAATGTAGAGAGCGGCGCATGCGCTAAAAGGATTATGTTAACCTGCCTTAACTTGGTATTTTCAGCCATGTTTTATGACCCAGCTGACGAAACTAGATTGAATAATGAAGCGCAGAGGATTTTTTTTAAACTTTTTCGTAAATTACAAATACGACGACAAGACATTGTCTCAGAAATTCTAGTGGCTCATTAAGAAAGTATTTGTTGAGGTCAGTTTCAGAAATCTGTCAAAACTGCATTCATGCATACTAGTATGCAAGAAAGAATATCATAACGGTTTACTTTGTACAGAAATCGCACATTAACATAGTAATCTATTTTTTCTTTTTGTTTTGTTTTTTTTACACGAAATTGCATCTGATAAAAAAATGGGTTATTTCCCTTTATGTTTCAGGTTACGGTCACGTGGCCCCTATCACCCCTCTGGGACGACTGGTTACGATAGTTTACGCCGTCATCGGCATCCCTCTTACTCTCCTCTGCCTTACCAACATGGGTGACCTGATGGCTAAGGGATTCCGGTTCCTCTATGCCAGAATCTGTTGTGGCCTGTGCTGTCGGCCCTTCCGGTGGCGGCCCAAACCACGACCTGATCCGGAAAAGGGCGAAATTCACGTGATGTCTCATAAAAAGGAAGATATAGAAGAGGAGATACGTGTTCCGACCCTGCTCTGCGTTTTCATGATCGTTGGTTATATATTCGCCGGAGCTTTTCTCTTCTCTTTATGGGAGAACTGGGATTACGTAACGGGCTCGTATTTCTGCTTTATTACTCTAAGTACGATCGGGTTCGGTGACATTGTACCAGGCATGGATATACAGTCCTGGTCAAAACAAGAGAAGCTGGCATTGTGTACACTCTATCTGGTCGTAGGCCTGGCTATGCTGGCTATGTGCTTCACGCTCGTACAAGAGGACGTCAAGGCAAAGTGTCGATGGTTAGGCCAAAAAATAGGAATTCTAGAAAGAAACGAAAAGTGACACAGTGCGGTGGCATGAATACGTTATTATGTGCCAGGAACGAATCCCTGTTCCACACCCACACGGAGTAGCCTTCCCTTACAATGCACTGACCATGCATTCTCTTGTCACAGAGTATACCATCTCCAGACGTTCTCTACAATATCCACGTGTGGTCGACGTTTCTAGGTTTTGCTGTATGGTGTGAATCCGAGTGCTTTCTTATGATGTGGGTGTGGCATTTCTAGGAGTCCCGTTGACCATGCATGGATATAGACAGGCCATCCACAGAGGCCCGGCGCGGGTTATTCCTGGCTGAGACCGGGCGGTGACCCAGCGGGGACTGAGCGGGGAACGGATGGAGACCCAGCGGGAATGACAAGGAGTGGGCTCCGTCTCGGTTGAGAGGTGGCATAAGAAGGGAGACCAAGTGGGGACTGAATTGAGGTCAAGAGGGAACTGAGCGGGGTCTGAATTGAGACCCTGCGTAGACTGAGTCGGAACACAGCGGAGACTGAGTGGGAAACCAGCGCTGTTTAAATTGAGACTGAGTAAAAACTGAGCAGAAACCGAACATGAATAGAATGGACACCGATCAAGAGGGTACTGAATTGAAACCGATCTGATGGCCGAGCCCCGGCAAAATGTTCAGGAAGCTTTGGGACGAAGAGTACGCATTGCTTACCTCTGTTGCATGCAATGAAATCTTCTTGAAAAGCTGAAAGCCAGAACAGCCATGATACTTTGACATACTTTGTGCTGTGGCTGATAAAATAGAGACGAAAGTATTGTGATGGATGGAGGGAATTATTGGTATGAGTAACAGTAGTGGTTGTGATCATTTGACTAGGGTGAGGCTTGTTACGTTTGTCGAGCTGGATAGAGCGGCCAATGTATCCGTGATAAGCTATGGTAATTGTGAGACAGCAGGGGTAGTTAAAGGGTAAGTATTGAGATATATACAGACTATTCGGTAGGCGAAGAATGGAGTGAGACATTGAAAGATATAGGAATAATGTGTTAAACATAGCAGTGCTCTGTGTGTGCTCTGTGTTGGTGGATGTCACGAGAAATTCGTGTTGATTTCATTGTTTGTCAATGTTCGTGACTTTTACCCCTTATATCTTTGTGTGCAATGTGGCACATGGACAGACAATTTGTCTTCTAGGGTAGTGCTGGAAACTATTCAGTACGTAACATTTATATGTGCAACCGCTCTTTCTGTTTTCCTGAGTCTCTGCAAAACCAAGTCCCTGGCTGTCGAACGGAGATGGATGTGGATAGACTCGTCATTCTGCGCCAAGTCTTTTCTAGCTGTTCGAATGCGTGGAAAGTTGTTTGTTTACCCTCAAGGTCAGCTTGATGTTTAAGTGTTGCTTTTGTATTTATTAGGGTTCGTACTATGACGTTTGCTACAGTGGCCAGGGCATTCACAAATCGCTTGAACAGGTGCTATTCTTCTGTGTCTGTATTTTTCCATTGCTATAGATATATATTACACAGCATTTTTTGCAGGAGCGTATTGCACAAAGCGATCCTTGCCTAAGTTGACTGTAACTACCGCAGATATAAGGTTTTATTACGTGTCGCCATCTTACCCCACAATCTCTTTGTGCAAGCGGTCCAAGAACCTTAAGGACACTATATATAAGATATAACTTCGTAACTTTGTAATCAAAATAGTGTGCTCTTTTATGTGTCGAACCATTTTTTGTGTATGTTGGATCATGTTGTGGGGGTTATGGCCCTGCAATGGCCTTGTGGTGGTGGCAGGATTTATTTACTCTGGACTTAACGTTAAAAATTATTTCAATTATTAATTTGCTTAGTGTTAATCGCTGTGCACAAGAATTTGTCACTTTATACGAAGATGGTCTGGTTTATAGTTGGAAAAACAGAGATTTACAGCAAAAAACATTCTTAATTTTTTTTTCTTGCCGTGGTTTCCTTACCATCTCTTATCTAAAAAAAACACGTCTTTGTCTGCTAGAAATAAGTTTCAGATTGAAAATTATTTTAGCCATTAATGTCATCGACTTTGTCGCTTAATATGAGTTGTGAGATTTTCTTTAAAACAAAAAAGTTAAGCAAGGACTGTATGAAATTTTCTTGAAAATATCCGTCTCATGTGACTCCAATTTAACAAAAATTCTTGCTTTTTTCATTTAGGTCACATCTTTTGCATTGCCTTCGGGGGATATAAAAATTAGAAATAAAACTGAAAAATAACATAATTTTTTGGAATATGTCCTGTTAAAGACATATTTCCGTGATTGGATAGAGGTGTTGGGTGTGTGCCGTGATATATGCTAATGATTCCTTTAATCTTGTCAGAATGTATTCTGCTGAATAGTGCAAGCCGATTGCTGTCGACTGCCGTTTTGCCGGAATGCTCAGACCGGATCTAACCGGCTTTTAGGCCGACACAAACCGGAGTGCCAAGAGTAGACCATAGCGATTCGTCAACTACACGACCAACCTCTAGCCTTAAAAGAAAAGACAACAAATCATATAACATCAGTTATTGTAAGTTAAAGCCTAAAGGGTCAAAGCTTTTTTGTTCAGACGTGCTTAGTACCTAAAATTTTAATATGGAATTCTCAAGCCATAACCATGGAATGCGCTATGTAAGAATAAACCGAAACACAATGTCGCGTCACTGGTAGGTCCCACAGTCATATGGTTAAAAGACAAGACAGGATGCAAGTCAGTGGACGTTTTAGGGTTATAGAAATAAACCGCGCCTAACTGGTGGATAAAATTGATTACAGTAGCTACGCTTTCGACTTTCTCGATGTGTGCGACTTTGCTTTCTTTGAAGTGGGATGTCTCGGTTATGCAACATCTCAAAAGTGAAAAGGTTGTCTTTTCAAACTTAATGTTGGGTACTTCATCGATGGGTATTTAGATTTGGTCTAGTGGTGGTTTTTGGTTTTGAAGTCGTAGACGCAATCTCATTGTTCAAGGGCATGACAACAGCAGATTTATTTTTTTTACCACAAGATAGAAGCTTTAAAGACATATTTCCTGCCGCCTTCGTGATACACAGCAACAGTTATTTGAAGGGTTCTGCGCCATCGATATATTTAATGTGCTATAAAGCTCATCGAAGTAAGTTTTAATTCAACCAGAAAATGTCTCAAGTTGATGTCAACACATGCGAAAAGAGAATCAGTTAATTTCCATGACAATATCTCCATTTCAGTGGATGTATTCAGGATTGAAGTGTAAATAACTTCATGCACTCTTCAAAAATATTATTCATTTAAAACTTCGTCATTTGTATATTTTTTGTGCTTCAAAAATTTCAGATACTCACCCGTAATTATTGAAGTAATATATTGGAAATCAGCTACTGGTCCATTAGTTGTGGCCTTAAGTCTGGAACGTGTGTCAGTATCCTGGTCGTAAGTTTCTCCCACGCTTGCCTTCGTGGTTAGGTATGGTTAGGTATGCCTTTTTCTTTCTCCCTCTCTGTACACTACTTTTGTTTCTCATCAGGTGTGCTGCCGGTTTTTGAGAATTTACAACATGTTATCTGTATTCCATCGTCTACTTTGTAGTCGTTAACCGTCCCTTTCCATTTTTAACTATCAACAAACTATTATGACCAGCTGTTATTAAAATGGGAATACCATTGCTTTATACTGTGCAGAACGTCTTTTACCTTTAACCGCATATCGCATTGTTAAAGGAGAAGAAAATTTAAATATCAATCAAATACATGCACTTCCTCGCAGGTGTATACCATAAACAAAATTCTAATATATACCTCAAGTTGATAAATTAAAGATAAAGTCAGCGCCAACATCCGCCGTGGGCGACTCAATTTTGCCTAAGAACTAATTGCCGTCGGAAAACGCCGTAGTGCAGTTCGTACATTTCCGGTAGAACTCTTCTTCCCAGAAGGTAGCGAACAGTAGGGTTTGTTTTCCGCTTGACGATCGTAAAACCGAAATGTTAGACGCAGGTTCGGAGTTTACACGAACAAGCCGGCAGTTTTAACGACTCTCATTGGTTGAGAGGCAACACCTCCCCCCCCCCCCCCCCCCCCCACACACACACCCAGCATAAATTACAGGGTGTTAAAGATGGAGGACGGGTAGGACGCGATTTATGCCAACTTTGTCGTTTTCAGGCTTTACGTGTATGGCGAGGAAAAATCGCAAAATTATGCAGCAGGCACCACCAGATAGAAACAAATGTGCTCTTTTCAACCTATTGTGTCATTTTTTAAAGTTTTCTTCCCCTTTAACATTTGTCGGTATTCAGTTAGAAATACATGTAGGCAAATCAAATTATGTGATATGTTTACGTGGTGCTGTTGCCCAGAGAAAGAAACGGCTTGATTGCAACAAATATTGCCCGGGCAACGTCAAAGAAAACCCGATATGCTGAGAAAGCAAAAAATATTTGTTATTTCTGTGATAGTTTTCATTTGGATTATGTAACAGTTTTGCTTCCTGCTGCCATACTGGAGGATTTCTTTCACCAGGCCCCTGTTGTCAGCTGTATCACTTGTAATGTATGTTTTCTGTTATATTATATATCTCATGTACTATTACTTCAGGGGGATTCCTTGGTAGCACTTGGTAGCGTAACAGCAATAGGCCAGATAGTATACCACAGTTCTTCTATTTGATAGATATTGCGTAAATGCCGATCTTTTGAACAGACATCAATATTGTTTCTGCCCTTTAGAGGACAAAAGTGCATAAAAGTCGTTACGTATTTATATTTACCTACCAGGGGCCGATTTCACAAAGCCATTTCTGACTTAAGTCAAAATTTGAAACGCAATTTTAAAGCTTATTGTTGGGCTTTAGATAATGAAGTTTTGTCCACCTCATGAATAAATCTTCAAACAACTATTTCCAAATTTCAACTGTCCGTACAAAAAACTTATCATCGTAACGAATTTTTAAATTTTGACAAGTCAGAAATGGCTTTGTGGAAATGGCCCGTGTTGTTATAAATTGTAGTTGTGATATATAGATACTAGTATAAATTTATATCATTATAAAAAATGGTTCCAGGATGTTTACATACATATATATTCAATATTATGCTTACTTCCCCGGTTTCCTCCGTAGCCATAAAACTGACCGCCGTCGTATAAGTGAACAGGAATGAATATAGCGTTAAACATGGTTCATATAAATGAATGAATAGAGAAATATATAACAATTTAGAATATCCTATCATATCACAGATATACATGGGAATCAGCTGGCCATTTCTAACTTTGTTTAAGATACATATACGAATTTACAACTTACTTGTGGGTCCGATAAATTGAAATTTTGACCACCTCATTAATGGTATGCTACTATACAAGTATCATAATTTCAATTTCCAGTCAGGCAAGCTTTGTGGAATCGCCCATGGTTATCTAGTGGGATATCTGTTCATAGTTAGACCTACATGTACCTTACACTTGTATTCCACCAAAATTTTGAAGGAACTCAACACATCCACAAAGATATAGGTTGTAATAAACAGGGGATTGTTACAGAACAAAACAGTAAACTATAAAACTTTGTCCAGGGAAAAATAAGATGCCCTGAGCAACAAATGCTCTCCAGTGAGACGCCGTGCAGTCTGTGATACTGTTGTTCCGAATCCAAATTTGAAATCAGCCAGAGAGTGTTGACGTCAGCTCCCATGAAGAAACAACATTTAATGGCTTTTCTATTGACAATGTCTGTACGTTATAGCGAATGTCTATAAGCTAAAAGCGTATAATTGCCCGTTACCGCATTTTAAAACTATAAACTATAAAAGGATAGTTATGTGCTTATATGTACGTCAAGTAACACATTAAAATTGCTCTCTGAATACCAGTTCGATTTCAGGAGTATTACGTATTAATACATAATGGCATTTTACATTAAAAACAAGTTAATCCTACTCATTTGTACTCATTTGTTCTTTTTCCGTAACGCGTCACATTTCTTGTATATACTTTTCGCGTAAAGTTAAGGAGCAAGGGCGATTCCACAAAGCCATTTCTGAATTAAGTCAACATTTAAAATACGATCTCAAAGCTTATTTTAGGGTTTTGGAGTATTTTGTACCCCTCATCAATGTTATCTTAAGACAAATGTGTCCAAATTTCAACTTCCAGTGCCAAAAACTAAGAATCGCACCGAGTTTATAAATTTTTGACTTAAGTCAGAAAAGGATTTGTGGAATCGGCCCCTGTTCATAATTACCGCAGCATAACAACAGAGAAAGTTGTGGTTTTAAACACCTCGGACCCCGCTTGTGCATCACAAATGTTGAAAATGTTGAGCAATCACACCCTTTAATTCAATTATCCATCGAACCTTCTGAGCTTGAGGTAAAATAACGTATCCCATTATTTATAATGATCATAATAAGGGCTATTTATGTTATTTCTCAGCCATACCTCCTCGCCCATTCTTACTAAAGTACCATGATTCTAACACCAAGTGGCGCTCTTTTCATGAAACGCCAAATCCCGTCTTGGCAGGGCATTGTGTAACGTAGTCTCGTAGATCCTCGTCAGTCTCACTTTACTTCCATCTGAACTCATTTCATCCTAGAAAGTGCTAGCAGGAGCTCAGTGACGTCATGTGTTGTTCTTGTTCTTTTATCCGAAACATTTGTCACTATTCTGTTGCGAGAATTGTCCGCTGCATGACACGTGACGCGAGATACGTGACAATGCGAGGTTTTGTGCGACTTTATGTACCGATACTCTTGCTTAATAAATTTCTGTTACTTTCCATTTTGATGTCAGTGAGGATATAACTTATCAGTTTGTTTTCCTATTATATCATTACTATTATTAATTATTTTTCTGATCGTGTTTAAAGGTGGCTGTTAAAGCTGTATAATCCGACTGTTTAGTGACGTTTTACCTCAGATTTATTTATTTCCAGTCCATCCATGACTACGCGCAATGCCCGAGGAGGGCTAGATCTATGAAGAGGTTGTTCCTTGTTAAGTTTTAGCTTGTTATGTTTGTGATATTGTTATGATCCCATAAAACCATTTGAAAAAATAAAAACCCCAGAGAAAAGTTTTGTTATCACTGGCTCTTTCTCCTTTATTAGTGCTTGTACAGGGAAGGTGAACAATCAAGACTGATATCGCTGTTGTACGCAGTCATGGGATATTTACACTGGAATCTTCAATACTCAAAAGAGTCAGCGTTTTAAACGCTGTCGATAGAAAATTCACACAATGCCAGACTCAAAGTACAACTACAATATTACGTGGAAGAAAAGTGAACAGTATGTGAGCCATGGGAATTGAATATGGCGTGCGCGAAGTAATTCCAAAATGGCGCGGCTAGAAGGATGTGAGTGCCACGACGGACTCTGATCGTCAGTATGGCCAAGGCTGCGAGCATGTTTCGTTGCTCAGGAATTTATTGATAGCATACTGTCTCATAGACCTGTAACGATGCAAAGTACTTACTCCTTCCCTCGGGTTTGTCAAACGGTTTTGTTGTCAAACTCCATAGATGAATTGTTAATTTGAGATAATACTACTTGATTGGTTCTAATGGTATCACGTGATAAGTTGATGACTCATGAAGGTGAAGGTTGTCAAACCAAATAGCTCGTGTATATTTTAGAGATGATGTGTCAACGTAGGCCAGATGAAAGAAACAGAATTAGTTCCGTTTCAGAACCCAACGGTACCTCTGAGGGAATACTGCGAGAAAATCGTAAATACGTACACCGTACGTGGGAAGGTCTTAAGCAACCTGCGGTCTGTTAGCAGTTTGCGTGAGTTTCTCCGGGCTCGGCCCGGTTTCCTCCACCATAATCCTGGCCGCCGTCGTGTAAGTGAAATATTCTTATACAGCGTAAAACACCAATCAAATAAATAAATAAATTAAATACGTAGAATCGGACAGTATTTGTCATACACACTCCACTGATGCGTTTTAACTTCAACAGATCGAACGTCAGAAACGCTTGAGACTGGTTTAGAATAATAATGACTGAGGCTTAAACTCAGGTGGTTTGAATGGTATTTGTTGAAGGGCGGTGGTTGCCTATCTGTTGAAGGGCGGTGGTAGCCTATCTGTTGAAGGGCGTTAGTTGCCTATATGTTGAAGGGCGGTGGTTGCCTATCTGCTGAAGGGCGGTGGTTGCCTATCTGTTAAAGGGCGGGGGTAGCCTATCTGATGAAGGACCGTGGCTGCCTATGTGTTGAAGGGCGGTGGTAGCCTATCTGTTAAAGGGCGGTGGTAGCCTATCTGTTGAAGAGTGGTGGTTGCCTATGTGTTGAAGGGCGGTGGTAGCCTATCTGTTGAAGGGCGGCGGTTGCCTATCTGTTGAAGGGCAGTGGCTCCCTATCTGTTGAAGGACGGTGGTTACCTATGTGTTGAAGGGCGGTGGTAGCCTATCTGTTAAAGGGCGGTGGTAGCCTATCTGTTGAAGGACGGTGGCTGCCTATCTGTTGAAGGGCAGTTGTTGCCTATCTGTTGAAGGGCGGTGGTTGCCTGTGGGCTCTGTCACATGCCATGACCTACGGTAGGACGCACTGTGCACAGAATCAAATTTGGCTGCGGACAAGAGTTTGTAGATTCCCTCCCCAAGGTCTCACTGCTTGTGGAATCTTCTGACATTGTTGAAGACCACTGGTCTTAATCCGGGGATAGGGGCGCTAGGTTAATCGTGTTAAATTAGATCGTCGCGTTGGTTATATGAATCGTTTCAATCAAAGCGCAAATGAGATACATATTTTGTTATCGATAACTGATATTGAAACATGGTGCACGAGTTGAATACTGATTTTACTCAGTCGCCTGGTATACAAATGTCTGTTTCGACGCATAGATTCTACCAATACGATGTCAACATCTACAAATCACATGTGGGAAAGTTGGTCAGCTACTTACCATAGGTTGGTGGTTTACGCCCGACACTCCAGACTCCTCCACGTATAAAACTGACTGCGTATAACGTATAAGCGAAAAGGTGTGACTGAACAATCAAATCGTGTTTGCGTACGTGTGACCCATGACACCAATGTTTTTCTCGCTCAATGCCAATGCCCACATTGCTTGTATTTATCCGACTGGGTCTCTCAATGTTTTATTTACACAAAGGTTGTCAGTTTCATGGGCGAAGGACACCGGAAATGATATGGTGAAGTCCAGCTATAACGCCTCAGCCAGACTGGAGTCGTTGATTGGACTAAGTAGACACATACACCTATGTAATTTGTTTTAAGCTAGTTTTACGGTAAAACAAAAGTCGCGAGTATGAAGTTAAACAGTAATCGAAGAAATGGAATATATAAACAGATTCATTCTTATATTGATTTACAAATCAGAATTGACTTTGTATTTGATTGGTGTCTAATGCCGAATTCAAACCAGAAAGACTCGAACATCTTCGTAATTTAAACTCGTGCAGCGGCTAATTCACGGCGTGAAATCACGGTATGCTTCTACTTCTTCATTCTACCCGTACGGAAATATGCATGTGAAAACAAAACATTTATGACATCAATATTTCATAATTTGAATTCGCACTACGTAATTTTTCTCATTTGTTCATTTATTTATTTGTGCGACTGTTTTTTTTTTATGCAGTACTCAAGAATATTTCACTTATACGACGGCGGAAACCATTATGGTAGGATGAAACGGGGCATAACCCTCTGGGGAAACACACGAATATCAACAAGTTGTTGGCAGACTTACCCACGTACGGCAGGAGAGGAAGCGGGCATGAGCTGGATTTGAACTCACAGCGACCGCATTGGTGAGAGGCTCCTGGGTCATCGTGCCCCGCTGGCGCGCCAAAACAACCACTAATTGTAAAGTTGAGCAGACGAACGGTTGTGGAAAGAGAAGAAGGACAAATATGTATATTTTTTCACTAGAGCTTTACGGCGTTCTCAAGAATATTTCACTTTGAGGACGGTGGCCAGCAATATGATAAGAGGAATCCAGGTAGAGCCTGTGGAAAACATAGAGTGTCTACCCGTTGCTGAAGAAAGCAACATGAGCTGGAATTGAACTCACGGCGATGTCATGATATCTGATACACACACGAATACTCTCCTCAATTTGTCGTTTAATTACATGATTGTAATTGCAATTCCACTTGCTGAGTGACCGACGAACACACAGACTGTATGTTTTAGATAAGCAAGTCAACACCACGACAGGTCCTGCCCGCAAAACACAGTGTAAAATAATAGGTAGCTTGTTTGCAAATACACTAATCTTGCACAAAATTTTATGTCATGCTACACAGAGGACAACTCGCTCTTGGTAAAAAATCTCTTCCAAGACATTCTGCGTAGCGATTTTCTAAACATTAATCCCTAAATATATATGGTACCTCAATAGCTATGCAAATTTGTGCGAGCGCCACAAATATTCAGCCTGCAGTTGTGTCTCTTGTTTGTTGATAAATTCATTCCCTAGTGTCTGAAGAAATATTTAGGCTTAGGGTATCACCACTTAGTAAAAATTAGTTATAAATAGTCCATTCTGTGACTCACAAGATGTTGTAACAAAAAAATGTCAGAGTGTATTCTGTGATAAAACGCTGGGCGATAGCCCTTTCGATGTAGCCAATCAGCGACTATCTGATTTGCATGTCAAAACCTCTATCTCACACTGGATTCTATTTAACCTCGGATATTTGGCTGTTCGCTTCGCACGAACCGAAAACACTCCGTGTGATTCACCACACATTTACTTTTCAGTTGTTTTTCTTTCATTTCTTTGAGTTTCTTTATGTTACTTCTGTTACTTCTGTTTTGTATTTGACACAACGGTGATTTTGTTACTTTTTCCTCATCTGTTTTTCCAATTTTCTGGGTTTGGTGAGTAAATGTCATATTCTTTTTTTCTTTAATTTGTCCGTTATTTGCAATTACCACAACAACGGTGCAATTCTTCCGTTTTCTATTTCAGATTTGGTTTCGAGATGTTTTTCATCACTTTCTTGGGATTATTTTTGGTAAGTTTCCGTACCTCACAACGACAATGATATCGCGAGTTGGAATTCAGATCCCGCGATTTGAGCTGCGCCTTTAGGTGAAAAATTTGTTAGGTACCTGGCAAAGGCCGGTGTTCTATAAAGGGCGATTGGTTTCTCTCCCTCCGCCGCCCCCCCCCCCCCCTCCCACTCCATAAAACCCCACCCTCCGTCATATGTGAAAAATGCCAGAGGAAATAGCCAAAATTGTTTTCTGTGGCATATCGTGCACGCCAACTGATGTTTCAATTCCACTCCGTGTAGTTCGTTTTGATTTCAAAGATATGTTCATTGGTGGCCTTAAGATTTAGACATGCCCGCTACGCAACTTCAGTTTGTGCTCAGAAATCATTCTGTATTTATTTGATTGGTGTTAACGCCGTTATTAAGAATATTTCACTGATTACGACGGTGAAAGCATTTCCGTCAATATCGAATTTGACTAATATATACAGACGTAGTCGAAACTCTTCCGGATGTATATTAATTTTTCAACATTAAAATTGAACGGAAATACCCCAAACCCATAATTCTACTTATTACGTTTCCAGGTATCTTTCGTTGCTGGCGATGAACCCATATTGCACTGTAAGTCCGGATTTATGGTTAAACCTATATTGTATAAAATGTACAGTTCTGTGAAACACCAAATCATGTAGACATCAGATTTTCATCACACAACATCCAGGCTTCCGGTAATAGGTAGCTTGTTTGCAAATACACTAATCTTAAGTGAAAATCTTAATTTTACTTCTTGCATGGGAGGAATAGGAAAAGCTGGACTGAAATGATCTATTATCCTTCTAAAATCCCACAATTTAGGAAGTAATCCCCTCTAAACTTTCCCTGCGCTTTTTTTGGCATAAGGGGGAGTAACCCATTCCATGACTGAGGTTAAGACGTATTCTAACAAAATGTGATGTCCTCCCTTGATCCAAAGTCGTCACACAGATTCCGTCCTGTGTGTCGATGAACTGGCTTTCTTGGTTGTGAGGCAGTTTGAACAGCAGTTTGAACAGCAGACGTACAATTTTGTCTGTGTGCTGGTGTTTACATACAATTTGGTATTATCATTAAGTCCTTTTTAATTGTTATAAATTTCATGTTCCCGTTTTTCCTATTGTTAACGTAGTCTGTTTTGTTTTTTTTCAAACGGTTGTCCAGAGAACAGAATATTGGAATGTATTGCGTATTTCTTACACTTGCAGAAGATTTCCGTGATAATCATGGTCGTTGTTACATGTACTTTGTAGACAATTTTTTATTTATTTTTTAAAGTTCGAACAAGTGTCATCCCTCTTTCTGGTATGGTTCGTAAGCGTTTACGTAAGAGTGGAAATACTTTAACCAAAACTGCTCATTTAACAAGCTCCAAATCCGGGGTTTCAGTGATGTCGACTTGTCCATTGACACTTGCGGAAGCACCGAACATTGCCATGAAGGCGGACGTGCCGGCCTACATTCTGGCGAAGTGTGCGAATGGGGACCGTGAAGTACCGACTAGTAATGGTGTCGATTTTGCACTGGCCGGCTCCTTTGACCAGAATTATGACGGTCCGAACTGCAGATTCCACGTAAGCCTGATTCTGCCGATCGCCTGATACTAAAACTTTGTACTTCATGTACGCGGTAAGGAGACCGTCGGTTTTTTCCCCCCCCAAACATCCATATTAGTTAGCTTGAGTTGCTGTGTTTTAGAAATTCACTTATACCTGTAAGTATTATTTGGTGTTGCAAGGATTCTTTGAACAAATTGTTACCCGCTTTATAAATTAGCGACTTTTTTTGAACCTGTGCAGACAAGGTTGATATTGTGAAAGGTGAATTATCGGGGCTATTCTAAAATGGTCTAAAAACTGAACCTTTCCTTTTCAGAAAAAGGACGGCATCAATACCTTTACTGTGAAGGTACACATAGGATGGGGAGAGGTGGACACTCACGTGATGACGAAATCTCAAATTAAGACCTTGACATGCGCATACGATAAAAGCGGTGAGGCCGTTGCGAAAGAAAATCTAATTGCACAATGGTAAACAATCTACATACCCTGTAATTACTGCAGCGCCTTATGATCATTTCTAATGATAAAGCATCAATTTTTACTTTTCCATCCCCATGCAATTTAAAGGTCGAATTCTACGATGATAAGTTGGAACCAAATGGCGTCACATCCGATATTCTTTGCTAGAAATATTTTCAAGAACAGTTTGGCAAATGCGTTCGTGGCTCTAAATTTTGAATGGAGAAGTTGACCGTCACTGTGGTGATTGGAACTGTTTATGTCGAGAATGTTGTTTTTACTCAAGTCCAACGACACTGCCTCCCGTCAGTGACCACAAATCTCTGCAGGTTTCCGATCAGCTGCCAATGTGAAGGACAGAGCTGACATATTGATTAACAATGGCTTCACAAAATCTCTCCCCACTTATGTCTATCCTGAATATGGTAATGCAACTTTCTGTACCATTTCTCTCCCGAAACATTTGACTCACCTTTTTTGTGGTTGGTGACATATATTTTGCACTTGTTCTGAGTGACTTTTTTTTTTAAGCGCAACAACGCACGCACCCTCACGCACCGTATCATTTTATTCCTGTACAGGCTGTTTTCAAATTCAAATGAACATCTTCGCAGGTCATTTTAAGCGAATGAAATTTTGAATATTTTATGTATATATATTATATACACAAACAGTTGGGGAAACTAGAAAACTTATCAACCATTTTGCACACGATCTAACATACACATGGATACTGCGACACAAGTCGGCAGATTCCGTCAATAGCTTGGTCTAACATTTGACATCTTATGAGCAGAGACCATGCATTTTACTCGACTGGCATGATACCTTGGCTATAACTAGCAGTTTTCCTGGTCCAGTCGCTCGACTCGATTGAAATTTTGCATTTAACACCACTACACCGAGAATATATCAACTAATGAAACAGCGGCAAATTGAGCAATAGAGGTCATCAGTGCTGAACTCTATGTTGGAGCACGGGAGGTAATAAGAGTCCAGCTGCTGAACAAGCAGTATTTCTAGATGGTGTTAATGGCCTTTGCTCTGACTTACTTACTTGGTGTTAAAGATATTTTCCTTAGAATGCATATTTTCTGGAAACTTGCAATGGCAGGTTATGAAAGAATTTTTAATATACATGCCTTCGAATTGCGAACGTCATCTTATGCCATATTTTACGCAATATTATTTTTCAGCCATAGGAAAATTGTACCGGGATTTTTCTCTCGCTTTTGTCAGTCTCTCGCTGTAAAAACCGATCTTGTTGCAGGTTTTTAAGCCCCGGGGAAAAGCAAACTCTCAAAGGAGAGGAAGAGACAACAATACAGTTCAACTTAAGGATGGTGGACGTTCTTAACCGTCCTGTAAACGAAGATTCTGTGTCAATTGGCAAAAAGGTCCGGCTCTTGGCCACCGATAATTTGGGTAATTATTTGATCAACAAGCACATATTTAACTTTAGTTCTAAGAAATTAAAACACCTTCCGATGTTATTATGCATTAACATGTCTTTTTCAATGTATACTGTTCCAGTATATTGATTTTATTTACGATGAGTAATCTACGTGTTTCAAATTTTGAGCACTAATCACTTTACTAAAATCGCAACGAATGCCTTTTCAGTGGTAAAAACGTAAGGTTCATTTTTTTTTCTAGTTTAGATCATGCATATGACCTATATTTATTTCCGCAAGATATATTGGTTTCGATTTTGGACGCATCGAATGCCTTTTCAGTGGTAAAAACGTAAGCTTCATTTTTTTTTCTAGTTTAGATTATGCATATGACCTATATTTATTTCCGCAAGATATATTGGTTTCGATTTTAGATGCATCCACTGCGTTCAGGGCATTGAGCTGTGTTGCAAAGAACAATGAGACGGAATATTCAATTCTTCGTGCTGGGTAAGAATTTTATTTCTGCTCTTTCGCAAAAATTAACCATTTAGCTATTAAAGTTTCTTGAAAGACTATCAAAGAATAGCATTTACAAATTCCTACATACTTGAGATGAATATATGCTGAGGGCTAGTGAACGTGACTTACCAGAAACCACCCTTTGCCTGCTTGCTTGCTTCTTCCGGTTAGTTTGAATCAAACGAACGCTCAAGTGTACCCGCATACTGTGAATTTCGCATTGCTTTCCTTTGAAAAACGTCACGCAGACTTTTTGGTCTAAAGCTTGCTTTCCGGGCCAGCCTGCTATACAGAGTTAAGTAATAATCCACAAACAATGTAACTCTCAGGGTAATGTAATAAAAATCTCCTTTATAACGTAATATCATCGCGTACCGTAATTTACAGTGTTTTTATAAATACACGAGGCTTGTAAATAGACCGCCCTCTGTAATAACGCGAGATATAGCGGATAAAGTTATTCTGTTTATTCAAATGGTTGAGAAAATCTCAACAATTTGGCCAGTTTACAGTAAGATACTGGGCAGTTTCCGATGGAAACCAGAGAAACCTGTGGATTTTGCATTCGAAATGTATGTGTGTACACAAATAAGGAATCTGTCAGCATGACGTTACTCAAATCACACTCATTTTAGCCCCTTTATTTGTTACAAGCCTGTTGTATAGCTAACAGCCTCCAGTGTGTATCTGCCGGCTTTGTTCGTCTGTCATTGTCCCCAAGTTATGTGTGAATAGACCTTACACAGTGGGTGTTACGTAAATATTACTACATAACAGTATAGCACACCTCCTTACTTGCTTACCCCATCTATGTAAGCTATTCATCTTTTGTATTTATTTTAATCTCAGGTGTGGTGACGGTTTGGTAATCCCTCGAACTGTTGGATTTCAGACGACAGGGGGCGCTGTGTCCAGTCCCTACTTCAGTGCCTTCCGCCTCAGCGCGGGCTTCGGGGTGCAGTTTGACTGTACATTTACCATCTGTGTCGGCAGCTGTGATGGGGTAAACATATAGGCCTACATCTGCGTCTACACACAGAAAAGTTAATCCTTTTATTTCTGGTGGAAACTTGCTGTATTTAAAGAGCTAGTCATTCATAATGCGAAGCACAGGTCCTGGATCTCGGTGCTTTCTGAGCCAACAATTTGCTTAGCTGTTGAGTTGGTTCCATAATTTCAGAGTTTGTGACCTAACTGTGGAACGTCATTGTTAAACCCACAGACCAGGGTGTCCAATCACCATAAAAACTACACGTGTCGCCCATTTCTCCCGGAAATCTGCACGTACATATGTAGATTACGGTCAAAGTAATGACATCCGAACTGGACACGAAGACAGTCCGTGAATTGAACAAGTATAAATGTACCGTAAGCTAAGAAACTGCACAAATTAACCATCGAACTCTGCATGATGGATAATGATCTTCCTCAAAGAGGAGTCTTGTTTTCCTCCAGTTCTGCTCCAGTTCTCGGATACTGGCGCAATATTTAGGCGTGGTGTAAAATGCCAATCGCATTACTTAAACCAGGCTTTTTCTGTTGGCAGGATTCCTGTGTAAACCAGCTTCGCCGAAAGCGGTCATCGTTCGGTAAACTCCAGACTATTCTAGAACACTTAAATCTATTAGAAACCAATATATTTTTAAGCTGTATGTAACCCTAATTTTACCGGTCAAAAATTCAAGGGAATATTTATAGTTTTGTACTTTTTTTTTTCAACATAAAATACTTGAAAATGCACATGCCTGACATTTTAATTGGCGTGTGTTGCCGAAACACTTTCTGGTATACATCCAGATTGACAGGCATAGGGTTAACAGACCTGATGTTGACATTTTGTCGGAACGTCGACTTTAGTGGTCGTCAGGTGTACCAATGTGTGGCGACTAGATTTGTAATATCCGTTTTTCCTTTCGTCATTAGGCCTCTAGGTAGGCCTATCTGGATCCCCTGACCGATGGTTCGAAGGGTCTTGGCTACACTGGCGCTTGTCAAAAACAGATTGAGCCATTAAACCTTCGTTGACGGATACATATTCTCCATCAATATGTGCCACATAGTAGGCCCATTGCGGGGCAAGTTCGTCAATAACGTGAAAGTTTGACGTTTTACCAGGAGCTAATCCAATGGTTTTCTCTATTGTATTGTTAACGACCGTAGTGCATGCAAATGAAGAATTCTTAGCGTTGAAAGACAGTAAATCACATAATTTTGACATTTGTTTCAGGTCTCAGAGTGAAAGGCCAGACGTCAAGCATAAATGTCGCTCTATGACTTCAGTAATTTATTTTGACATTTTGTTTTTGTTATGAATACATTGTTTTCGATTTTACGCAAAACTCTTTGTTTACAACTAAAGCAACAATAAATTGACAGTCCCCTTCCATTGTTGGAATTGTATTTTGTGGTCTGGATATCAGCTGCTAGCAGAATTTCGCTATGATCAACATCTTTGATTTACGGACTTCGTGGTGGGAGGAAATATGGCAGAGCCCAGGGGCAAACCCACGACCATCCACAGGTTGGCGCCGAAATACAGGCGAGAAAAGATTAGTCTAAAATTGCTGGCAGGAAGAATGCGGGATGTCATTGGCTGTAGGATTTGACTTTCGACGACTATAACGAGATTAGGGAGACTAGAGTAAAGGATCAATTTTCACACGATGCCTAGGAGTATTCTTGATCTACCAAGTTCATCCCTCGTATCTTTTGGTCTTTGAATGTAAGCTATAAATGTTGCGAACATCGATCAGTGAAACGTAAGAGTAGCAGAGTGAAGATCAACCAATGCAAACTGACAGTGCAGAAATTTATTGTGCATCAACAACCTAAAATGTCTGTGCGACAGCATTACCCAATCAGTGCTCCATAACTTTTCATTTAAGAGGCAAATCTTGGACCCAATTACATCAATTGCGCCTGTGTAACGTGAAAAGAAGGCGCAAAAGAGCCATGGACTGTGCAGGTGGCTATTACTCAGTCCTGTACTGGCTAATGGCGTTTACTTTTTGACGGCGACCTCGACGCCCCCTTAGAACTCGGTTGTCCGTGTTAGACAGGGGCGTGAAAGTGGCTAGGGTGGAGGTTTGCATGGACGCTATCGGCCACCAGATGGTCCAACCAAAAAGTTTCACCGAGAGTTTAGTGTGGAGATTTTTTTCCATTTCATTCATTTATGCCAAATAGCCTTCGTCTAAGTTTAAGGTGTTCGAAGACCTTGCATTACAGCATATACGGTCAGTATTTTCATGCGACCAACATCTCGACGTTGCTACAGCCTTAAATTCGAATTTAAAAAAGTTGTCACGGAACTGATAAAACTACACAAACTTATAAAGTTGTAATTCATGTAGCATGCCTTCATCCGAACAGGGTGAACTGCATCCTTCAGTACATGTATACAAGGATAAACTGTTAATTGTGAAAAAGGTTCAGCAGTCCACGATGTAGGCATGATTGCACCAACAACGTAGAGTGCACAAAAGTAAGAAAAACTATACGGTGGTTTTAAGCCACTGTATAGAATTCACGCTTCTGAGAAGTGTGCATTCCTGTGGTGTGAGAAGATCGGCATGTGTATAGCGAAATGTGAGTAGGCCATTTAATGCATGGAATAAGCTGGGTTCACGGCGTTATTCTAGGAGTGAGGCGAAATGTCGCCCATCTGATGAGAGGAGCAGGGCGTGGCGAAGTCGTGAAGATGATTATCGTGCACGCGGAATCACTTCGTAGATTTTGGATCATGAGACTTTGGCAAGGGGACGCATGGAAGGTCGTTTGCGGTTAAAACTGATGACTGCTTCTTTCCAACGTCTTATCAGCTGTGTTTGATATATTATTTCTAAATTATTCCCTCTGGAACGATTCTTAGGTTAAGTGATTAGTATACAAACATCGGACGTTAGCTTTGCCTAAGTTGTATTCTATTTGGAAATTGTATAATGACGGAGTCTGATATTTAGATTGGATGACCTGCCCAAAATATCAATTGTGCTCCATAGTAAACTGATGGCAGCTTTTCGAAATACCAGTTTTCAGCTTTATTTACTACATGTGAAATACTAAATATTACTTTTTTCATATTTCTTTGGGAACTTGGTCTTCTACCAAAATGGAAGCCCTCAGTCCACAATTACCTAAAAGGACGTTAAATACAAACCATAACAAGGAAAGTGTACAAAATACTAAATTAGGATGGAATCCTGAAAAGAGAAGCAGTTTACAGTGATAATGTGAAGATGCAATGAATGCGCCAGGTAAATGAATGAAATCCTTACTTTAAATTGTGTACCAAGCTAGTAGCAGTTATCCATAAACAAAATAATTATCTCCGTTGCGCTTTGATTGCAAGAGTTGATATACCCAAAGTATAGCGTTCTGACTATCGAAATGAGCAACACAACCCGTCAGATACTCTTTGCACTATTCAATCTCCCATTTGGCTTTGTCTAACCTCTGTTGTCCTATTCGAGGACAAGTTCATTTACTGATTTGGGATTTTTTGTTTTGCGCTTTTTTACCCTATTCAAAGTTCACATATTCACGCAAGCCAGTAAACACGAATGGATGGCCCGGTGTCTGTAAGTGATTGGGTGGGGTGTCATGTCATCAGCATGGATGGCCCGGTGTCTGTATGTCACCTGCATGGATGGCCCGGTGTCTAAGTGATTGGGTGGAGGGTCCCGTCATCAGCATGGATGGTTCGTTGTCTGTAAGTCATTGGGTGGGGGCCCGGTGTCTGTAGGTCATTGGGTGGTGGGTCCCGTCATCAGCATCGATGCCTTGGTGTCTGTAAGTGATTGGGTGGGGGGTCCCGTCATCAGCATGTATGGCCCGGTGTCTGTAGGTGATTGGGGGTGAGGGTGAGGGGGGGGGGGAGATGTCATCAGCATGAATGGCCCGGTGTCTGTAAGTGACTGGGGGGTCCCGTCATCAGCATGGATGGACCGGTGTCTGTAGGTGATTGGGGGGGGGGACATGAAATCAGTATGGATGGCCCGGTGTCTGTAAGTGATTGGGGAGGGGGGGGGCATGAAATCAGTATGGATGGCCCGGTGTCTGTAAGTGATTGGGAGGGGGGGGGGCATGTCATCATCATGGATGGCCCTTTGACTTCAGTAGTGCATGGCAGCACTTTGGTGGCATGGACTTGCCCTGCCACAGGGTGGCAAAGTGCATGTATACACACTAATAACACCGCGTTGTCATATGACTGAAAATTGTCAGGTACAACGTAAAATCCCAAGAGTGCATACATGTACATATTAAAACACGGTCCGGTTCAGTCAGCAAGCGGGGCTTCCGTGTCTAAGTCGGTTAGCGCGCTAGCGCAGCGTAATGACCCAGAAACCAGTGCGGTCGCTGTGAGTTCAAATCAGCTCATGCTGGCTTCCTCTCCGGCCATAAGTGGGAAGGTCTACTAGCAACCTGCAGATGGTGGTGGGTTTCCCCCGGGCCCTGTCCGGTTTCCTCCCACCTTAATACTGGCCGCCGTCGTATAAGTGAAATATTCTTAAGTACGGCGTAAAACACCAATCAAATAAATAAATAAATAAATTCAGGCGGCAAGCTCTTTTGTGACTTTATACCATGTATTCATTTTATGGCGAGATTATAGGTCGTAGTTAACCGTCGCATATCGGATGAAGCTAACTTGCTTCATACACGTCTTTCATCGTGTGTCCGGCAATGGAAAGTCGCGCCTTTTACTTCAAGGGAGGCCACTTCTCTCTGCAAATAGCTTGACTTTGCCTCATTGCAGATATAATCCAATGGATGGAATTATCCACTTAAGTTGCCTATTGAAATTAAAAAAGTTGTATTAATAAAAACATAAACACTACACTTTCACCGTATAGCTTAGAGTGGGTTATCGTTTTAAGGTTTTAGGTTGGCTTTGTTTGTATTTATAGGGAACGGTCTTTTATAGCCTGTGCTCACGGCAGTTTCTTTCTGTAATAAATGGCTTTCAACCCAGGTTGAAATAATGAAAATGTTTCAAGTTGTTCTTAAGTGTTCTTAGCGATGTGAACTGTTTTTGGAGTACAGAAAGCAAGATGTACATATACGAGAAAAGGCACGAATGAAAAACAGTGTCAGAGCCTCTTGTCAATTTATCTTAGCCAGGGCATATATATATATCAGACCTTGTACTGACAACGGGCTAACGAAACATTATCTTCGTAACTGATGCCAGGCGTTCAGGAAGTGTTCATATTACAACTGGCAAAGTCTTCATTAATACTCCGGATCGGGCGGGCTTACATTAGCGTATCTAGTCAGCGTAATGTGTTTGTAGGTTATCTGACATTCTGGCACAATGTGCATATAAAGTTATATAATACAACTTAACGCTCAGCAGTATAACTGAATGGCAGACATAAGTTAGTCACCTCCACCACCAGTAAATTTGTCCAGATGTCTTGAACAACGCCGAGGTCACTAGGGTCACGGTGAAGACACAGAAAGTGATGTTAGAGAACACAAACAATCCGTCTCAACCTTTGTCTCTAATAACGCTTTATACACAAGCATTCTCTTTATCTAGAGGGTGTACAACATGATTCTAACCAAAACCTGAAACAATTTTATTGACGAATGCCGATTATATAGTCCCACGGGAGGAGACGATTAAGTGATGAGGCTAAGCCTAAACAAGGCTATATGTGCGTCTCACAGGTTCTGAAGGTCAAGCTTGTCAAATAGTGGCAGGGATGTGAAATGAAAGGTAGGGAGCGACGCATGTGCTGTAAGGATTATGAGATAAGTTGCCCTTGTAACAAAGTTATTAAGAAAAAAGTTCCACCTCCCCATTATGGAGAGTATACGTTCCCACTGTCAGTATCACACATTGTTTATTTATTTTGATTTGATTAGTGCTTTACGCCGTACTCAAGAATATTTCCCTTATACGACGGCAGCCAGCATTCTGGTGGGAGGAAACCGGGCAGAACCCGGGGGAAACCCACCACCATCCGCAGGTTGCTAGAAGACCTTACAACTCACGGCCGGAGAGGAAGCCAGCATGAACTGGACTTGGACTCACAGCGATCACATTGGTGAGAGGCACCTGGGTCATTGGATCACACATTAAGATAAGTTCTCAATTCTCGAGTTCTAAGTGGCAGAACAATTGATCAATTTGTTCGTTCCACTTTGTTTGGGTATCCTCTGAGTCAACTCTTATTTCAGAATCTCCTGTTTCAGAGATGGTAATTTGGCCGTCTTTATGACGCTGCCTCATTAACATTAAACATGACGCCATACATGAGGCCATCTTTTGTGCCAGTCACAGTATACAGGACACCATATCTCCGCGTGCCACGGAATACAGACACCCTCCATGACACCATGTTCTGTCCTGTCGAAATATACTTCCACCTGAGACAACGCCATATTCAGGCTAGGCACAGTATAATATATTGCACCGTATCCCAGCCAGTCATGGTATGCAGACACCATAACGACTCTATATCTCCACCAGCCGTAGTACAGACACCTGCATTACACCATATCCCGCCCTGTAACAGTATATACGGGAACCACAGATGACGCCATATTCGGGCTAGTCACAGTATAATATATTGCACCGTATCCCAGCCAGTCATGGTATGACGCCATAACGACTCTATATCTCCGCCAGCCGTAGTAAACAGACACTATGCATGACACCATATCCCTGCCAGTCAAACTATACAAACCAAACATAACACCATACCTCGGCCAGTTACAGTACACAAACACAATACATGACGCCATATATCAGATAGTCACAGTACAGGAACGCCATACATGATAGCATATGTATATCCCGGTGACACCATAGTACCCTTCTGACGCCTTTGGAACGGTGCTTTTCAGATCTGAACCCGGGTCTCCCTAGACGATATAAGCGATCTATACCGCATATCGCAAAAACTGACTACGGTTAGGGGCGAACTTATTACCATGTATGTAGTTTACCCTACATCCGCCCACCATAATAACCGTCCCCGATAACCGTTCAGGAGCGGTAGATCCAGGGTCAATCCAGGGTCGAGTCACACCTCAGACTTTAAAACAGGCAGCTGTGGGCATGAATGGGGATAGTGCAACGACTGGTTGACCCGCATCAGTGTAATGGCTAGGGGGGTGCGGCTTACTTGCCTTCGGTAAGGTGTCTCAGTGAAGCAGCACTGGATAAAAGAGCGGTGGATATCCGTCCTGCAACAAAGAGGCACATTACATGCACTCTAAGGATTCCTTCGTCGTCATATGAGTGAAAAATTGTTAAGTACGACGTTAAACCCCAAGCACTCACTCACTCCCACCCTAATACGGGCCACCGTATTATAATAAATATAAGTGAAGTATTCTTGAATACGGCGTAAAACACCAATGAAATAAATATATAAATAAATAAATAAATATATATTTATATATATCAATGAAGAAGTATAAAAGTTTTAATTTCACTTAATATATATATATATATATATATATATATATATATATATATATATATATATATATATATATATATATATGGGTATATTTCCTTCATTCATATTTGGGTATATTTCCTTCATTGCCCGTTAAGTCTGACTCACCGATTGTGTTTTTGTTCCTCTGTCATCTGAATGCACGGTGTGTGTATACCGCTTGGGAAGGTATGCGCTACAGCTAGGCCAAGCATGATTGTATACAGACAGCAGAGCAGCCAATCTGGGCCAGGTCATGTCATTGTTCAGCGGGGGACGGACTATGTACGGGTAATTTGCCCGTGAGGTTCATTTGACGCGGAGGGTCTCAAGGATGTGTTATTGTGACCAGTTAAACGCTGCGCCTGTCCGTGACAGTTAACTTAGTTATGAGTTAGTTAAAGGCCCATTGGGAACACTATCTACGTAGCACTATAACTTTAACATTACTGTTGCAGGCAGTGTGTTATATTTTGTGGCACCCATATCCAGGACAAATTTATTGTGGTTCTTTTTAACGGGAAATTACATCACCTCGATTTACAGGTAAAGACAGATTCGCGGTCACTATCCGGTAGTTACGCATAGGGTAGGGAGTTAATGTAGGCGGAGTTCTGCCTGTGTCACTGCGCTCTGCATGGAGGATTGGAGTAGCCAGTAAGCCGAGTAACTTCGTTCTAGATGCACTGATCCGCTTCCGGCAAGTCCGCTCGATGCGGTGACGCACTATAGAAGGTGACGGTATAACATAAAGAAAACATTCACAAATACGATTAACAGGAGGTTTCAAAATGGATTTGGATTTCGAGGAGTCGAAAAAATGTATCTGGCACGCGTTCGACGTGCTAGATGAACAGAACACAGGGACAGTGTCACGGTCGAAACTAAAGGTAAGAAAACCATCCCGTTATACGTTGTATATATACTGTACCTATATGTATATCTCCTCAATATAAACATGTCGGAGCTGCATGTAGGTATGTCGACGGGTGCGAGGCATATACAGCGTGAAGCAAGTGCTGATGAAGAGAGCCTACATATGGTTTATCCGTGTTTCGTGCTTGGTGAAACACGGATTGGCGACTTTCAGACATATACTCATTTTTTATACAGACCCTGTATATGCCACATGGATCACTTGGTAATCCCGTTACCACTTCCCGTGCTATACAAACCTGCCCATCTGAGGCAAGCTTAACCGGATATATGATATCAGTGAGTGAGTAAGGAAGATTATGAAAATAAAGTTCTACGTAACGATATATAAACTTGGTGATAACATGGCTATACATGGGCAGATCGGACAGCCGTAAGCTAAAAGTGCTTTATGTATTGCTCATAGTTCTTTATGACATATGGATTAAAGTACTATATCTGAAAAAACGCATCCTGGGTAAGTCCTATTATGGTATGGAATATACTCCAGTTCAGTTATATATGGGTACGCTGTAGATTTAGTTCAGAATTGCCATTGGGCATATCGGCTATTTTAAGCCATGCGTCCTATTTATTCGTTATTTAACTTGCCAAAAAGTCGGTGGTTTACCCCAACAGGTATTCAAGCCTCATTCACTCATTGAATTAAAATGGCTGATATTTACGAATTTAGTTGAAGTCATCATCTGTTTGTGTCGTTCATATCATTCTCCACCAGTCAATGCACTTACAGGTTATCCTAATGTACCAAATTCTGGCGTTTGAATACACTCGAAAGTTCACACACTATATTACCGCAAAAAATAAAACCCATTCGATGAGTGTATGCTCTGATGAAGAAATGGGCATTTCCTCGTTTATGAACAGTAGATCAATAGATAAATATGTAGATAAGTATAAAGCAGGCAGCTGAGGTTTTGACCTGTCTCCTAAATATAGATAAGGAGAAACCGAGTGAACAGACCTACCATTCTGTTTGGTCAGAAAGCCGTGGTTTTGGAAGGGAGGAGCGGGGTGAAAGTGCGCTTTAGCATAACCCGTACAGCCTTATTTTCCTCTCCATGTATAAGCAGCGTGACTGTATGAGTATTATTATCTTGTACATAAAAGGCTTAGCCCACGTTCAGAAAGTTTTTGTTGTGCTCTGACTTTATACCCAAATAGTCCACTGGCAATGGTATGGGCCTATACCCATGGGCCGCCTGATAATATTTGTGCGACACACTGACACTTGCAACACAAGGAAATAGGCTTGTTTTTTTTGCAAATGCAATCTGCATGAAATATGGCGAAATATTAGATATATATCATTCACATCTGTGTGATCAAGAAGCGTGAAATGAGCAGCCTGTTGAACAACAGCAAGATGTGGTTTTGTTAGAGGTTTGATTAATCCGTATGCGATTAAAGTTTTAAGTACAAGAGATCCTTCATAAGCGAGATGCTATACAAGTGTAGAGAGTAGAAGTATGTACAGGCAGTAACAAGTGTACATTTACAGACAACAGAAGTTAAACCAGACAGTAACTGGTATATAAGTACGACATACAAGTACATACAGCAGAAGTTAGAAAGATATATCAGTACGGACTGTAGATGTTATAAAAGATATATAAGTACAAACAGTAGATTTTATAGAGGACATATAAGTACAGACAGTAAATGTTATAAAACTTATACAAGTACAGACAGTACAAGTTATAACAGACACTAACTGATGAGCAAGTACAAACAGCAGAAGTTATAACAGACAGTAGCAGGCATACAGTAACAGATATACAAATACAGACAGCAGAAGTTATAGAAGATATACAAGTACACACAGCAGATTTTATAAAAAAAACATACAAGTGAAGACAGTAGAAGTTATAACAGACAGTAACTGGTATGTAAGTACAGACAGTAGAAGCTATAACAGGCAATGGCGGGTAAGCAAGTACAGACAGCAGAACTTATAAAAGATATACTTGTACAGACAGCAGAAGTTAAGTCATGCAGTAACAGGTATACAGTAACGTATGTATAGGAGTACAGACAACAGAAGCTATAGAAGATATACAAATACAGACAGCAGAAGTTATAAATGGTGTACCAGTAGAGAAAGTAGACGTTATAAAAGATATACCAGTATGGATAGTAGAAGTTCCACCAGACTGTAACTGGTATACAAGTACAGATATCAGAACTTATAAAAGATATTCAAGTACAGACAGTAGAAGTTAAAACAGGCAGTAACTTGTATACAAGTACAGACAATAGAAATGATCAAAGATATACATGTATAGACAGTAGAAGTTACAGAAGAAATACAAGTACAAACAGTAGATTTTATAAAAGACATACAATTACAGACAGCAGAAGTTATTACAGACAGTAACTAGTATACAAGTACAGACAGCAAAAGCTATAAACGATATACAACTACAGACAGTAGAAGTGCATCCAGACTGCAACTGGTATACAACTAGAGACAGTAGAAGTTATAAGAAAATATACATGTACAGACAATAGAGGTTTAATTGCTATACAAGTACTGACAGTAGAAGTTAAAACACACAGTAACTGGTATACGAGTAGAGACGACAGAAGTCTACCGACTGTAGATGTTATAAAAGATATATAAGTACAAACAGTAGATGTTATAGAAGACATATAAGTACAGACAGTAAATGTTATAAAACTTATACAAGTACAGACAGTCCAAGCTATAACAGGCACTAACTGATAAGCAAGTATAGACAGCAGAACTTATAAAAGATATACAAGTACAGACAGCAGAAGTTATAACAGACAGTAAGTGGTGTACAAGTACAGACAGCAGAAGTTATAACAGACAGTAACTTGTGTACAAGTACAGACAGCAAAAATTATAAAAGATATACAAGTGCAGACAGTAGTAGTTAGAACAGACAGTAGCAGACAGAAGTTATGACAGACAGTAACACGTACAGATAGTAGAAGTTGTAACACACAGTAGAAGTTATAACAGTAACTGCTATATGAGTACAGACAGCAGAAGTTATAAAAGATATACAAGTGCAGACAGTAAAGTTATAACAGACGGTAACATATATACAATAACAGACAATATACTTGATACAGACTATTAGTGTATGTAGTTGTGATATAGGTTAGGACAGAAGATGCAGTCGATACAGCCAGTAGCCATTATGCAAGTACAGACAATAGCTGATGTACAAATGCAGCCATTTTCCATGATGCAAGTTTCGGAAGTATCGCAGAAGTACAAGTACAGACCGTATAAGTACAGACGGTATAGCAGATGTAGAAGTACAGACAGAATAGCAGAAGTACAAGAACAGACAGTATAACACAAGTATATAACTGCAGATACACAAGTACAGACAGCATAGCACAGGTACAAGTAAAGACCATATAAGTACAGACGGTATAACAGATGTAGAAGTACAGACAGTATAGCAGAAGTAAAAGTACAGACGGTAAAGCAGATGCACAAGAACAGACAGTAAAGCAGATGCACAAGTATATAACTGCAGATGCACAAGTACAGACAGCATAGTACAGGTACAAGTGCAGACAGTATAGCACAGGTACAAGTGCAGACAGTATAGCAGATGCACAAGTACAGACAGCATAACACTGGTACAAGTACAGACCATATAAGTACAGACGGTATAGCAGATGTAGAAGTATAGCAGAAGTAAAAGTACAGACAGTATAGCAGAAGCAAAAGTACAGACAGTAAAGCAGATGCACAAGAACAGACAGTAAAGCAGATGCACAAGTACAGACAGCATAGTACAGGTACAAGTGCAGACAGTATAGCACAAGTATATAACTGCAGATGCACAAGTACAGACAGCATAGCACAGGTACAAGTACAGACCATATAAGTACAGACGGTATAACAGATGTAGAAGTACAGACAGTATAGCAGAAGTAAAAGTACAGACAGTATAGCAGATGCACAAGAACAGACAGTGAAGCAGATGCACAAGTATATAACTGCAGATGCACAAGTACAGACAGCATAGTACAGGTACAAGTGCAGACAGTATAGCACAGGTACAAGTGCAGACAGTATAGCAGATGCACAAGTACAGATAGTATAGCACTGGTACAAGTGCAGACAGTATAGCCGATGCACAAGTACAGATAGTATAGCACAGGTACAAGTACAGACAGTACAGCACAGGTACAAGTACAGACAGTACAGCACAGGTACAAGTACACATAGTGCAGCACAATCTATAACTGCAGATGCACAAGCACAGACAGTTGTTAGGGGCGTGTCTGCGATAATAACAGAGGTACAAGTACAGACAACTGCTAGGGGGCGTGTAATTTGCAATTACTTATGCATTTGCATGAACAGTTAGAGTAAAACCCCAACTGAGGTAAACTGACGAGACGACATATTCCACAGATTACGTGTTACCGTTTTCCGTCGCCATTCCCCACGCTGTCATCGCTGCTCTGGATTTATTCTCTATCCTGCAAGTCTTTTAACAAATTATGTTGAACTGATTCACAGAGATGTGTTCAAAATTCTCGATGGTGTAGAAGTGTAGATGTTCAGTTTGCACATGTAGGTTATATACATTTACCGTTTGTATGCACTGTTTTAAGACATACCTTATCTCATACAGGTAACATAAATATGTCACCCTACATGCATGCTATCTTTGAAATGGAATCCAGCTTCCTGGTCGATAGGGGTTCTGTATTAGTGGTTGCAGACAAAGCCTATATCCACACATATGTGATCAATTACATATTCCTGTGCACTTGCATAAGAAATAGGTGAGCTCTAGGTGATTTACACGGGACACTATTGTTGTTCCTCACTCAAATGAACGAGAATGTAGGCCTGCTCGTATGATCAGACCTGTGCGTCTAGTATTCTCAACCACATCAAGACCGTGCTACAGTCTGAAAATCAGATACATGTACACCGCCAAAAGAACACATCCTCACCCCCGCCCCCAAAAAATAAATAAATAAATAAATACATAAGATTTAAATAAAGATATGTAGGCTTGGAACATGTCTGAAACGGACAGATACAGAGGTGGATTATTAAATATGTCAGTGGACTGGACAATCAAGTAAACAGACAGATCTAAAGTAATGGAGAATAAAACAATCAGAGATAGGTGAAAAAAAGATGGATGCGCAATTTTTATTTAATTGATGTTTTGTGTCGTTCTCAAGAATATTTCACTTATAAGACGGCGACCAGGATTATGGTGAGAGGAAGGGGTCAGATCGCGGGGAAACCCCACGACCATCCGCAGGTTTGCTGCAAGACTTTCCCTAGGTCGGAGAAGGGACCAGCATGGGCTGGACTTATACCGACCGCATTGGTGAGAGGCTCCTGGGTCATTGCGCTGCGATTGCACGCTAACCACCTCGACTACGGAGGCCGCCTACATGAGCATTATGTCAGGGTTATAGTGACGTATGGAGAACAGACAGGCAGAAAATAAACACGCGTACTAACAAATAAACAAGCAAACAATAAGACATACAATTAAGAATGGAATGCAATTATATAAACAAAGGAGATGATTTCAGAACTACTGATACTGTCATATCTCATACTTTGCACATGATATTCACATACCCTAAATAACCTAACACTTTGCCCATAAAGTGTATGTTTAAAGGTAAGAATACGTCACAAAATATAATATTTGGTCCTACAACTTTCTGGTTTACGGTAAGATATCACACAAACGTTGAACCACCTTTCTAAAATCTAAGGGTCAGGCAGCACGAGCAAGTTAGCCATAGGGCGAAAGGATCTGGTACGGAAAGGCGGAGAATCAGGCCCAGAGCGGTACGATAAGAGCGTGCAAATTTCAAAATCCCTGCACAAATTCTGTAAATTTCCAAGTCGGAAGTATACAGCTTGGTCGAACACTCATGCAAGTTATAATGTCATAAAAGAGATGGCTGCTTAGTAATAACCCGCCAAAAATGCACTCTCGATCAAAAACGCCAGTTTTTTTGTTAAAACGAGACACTGTGTTTTTAATTTACAGTATTAAGATGAACGTTAACCAGAAAAATATTTTTACTGAAACTTTCATGTGTGTATTACTACGTGTTGTCAAAGTTTCTTTTTGGTTAACATTTGTCTTCATCTGTAAATTATAAATTTTATTATGTGATCAATTTTGCCATATTTTGGCGAGGTTAAAATACGTATTTCTGTGTAGTCCCTCAGTCATCTTTTACGGTATAGTGCTCTAACCAACCTTCTGTTGAGAAGAGGTTGCACCTCGAGGAAGAGTTCTTATTTCGGCCTTATAGTCTCTCAGTCATCCTCCACAGTACAGTGCTCGAACCAAGTTGATGTTGAGAAGAGGTTGCACCTCGAGGAAGATTTCGAAACAAACTTTTTTGTGAATAAAGATAAAGGCATTAAGGCACTAGTTAGCCTTATGCGTACCTCAGTAGCTGTCACTCACAGTGATAGTCAGTTGAACTGATTGAGGGGAACAGTTTCTTTCACTGGGGCCGATTCCCCGCCTTACCTTACCAGATCCTTTTAGATCTCTTCGCCAAGAACACTCCTTGTGTCTATCTAACATCATTGAAAACTGATTACTGCTTCTCTTTGCATGACCATATCGTAATTTCGTAACCTATATCCTGTTTTTGTTCCATGGTATTTTTTGTTTTTGGAATTGGCCGTGGAATTATTGTCTGTTTCTACGCACAGGTTTAGGGGATACAGACAACTCTTGTATTAATTTGATAAAGTCGTGCTTTTTGAATAAACATGAAAAAATTCTCTTAATAACATTATGAAACAGAATCACCCAATGAAAAGTTATAGATGTATTTTTGTGATGTAATTTCTTGTACTGTGAATGAATCAAAAAGCACTCATTACTGTCCTTTTATGTACATGTACCCGTATCGAACTACAGGTGTACCACTAATAAATTCAGGCAACCAAGTTGTGCCATTTTTTTTTCTAACGTACACTGATGGTTTGGATAGCCTCTAGTGGTATATAAGTGAAATATCCTTTAGTACTGCATAAAACACGGATGAAATAAATAAATAAATAGATAAAATCTTAGTGAAGGAAGTCGATATTATGTCTGTCTTGAATCTACAACTTAGTGACCGTTAAGCCCAGTTCTAGTGCACAGTTCTAGCACACTGACAATGTAATGTTTTATTTTTTTTTAAAAGTGGATGTGACATATGACAGAGCTGGAATATAACGCCTCTCTTTCCCTGCTTGGCTTTTGTCCAAGTCTAATCAAGTCGTTGAGAAGATGTATTGAAAGGTAAAAGGGAAACGTCAATCATATAACTAATTTGTCTGATTATGTGAAGGCTACTCAAGTTCCGTGATTTATAAACATACATGTATATATTTGCATATGCTGGCGTGTTTCCTGGAGATCATATTTTATTCGAACGTGTACATGGCACTTCGAGCAGAACTTATTTTTAACTGTGATAGATAGCATGAGCGTATGTAACAGCCAAATATGCCGTATGCATGGCCACGGATCCAAGGCGTGTTTTTTATGTGGTATGTTCAACTGGTAAGATACGTGCAACTGATACGTGCACAAAGGCGTGAGGAAAGCTTCCTATCTTTGTACTATTTGTCATAAGATTTATTTCATCAGCTTGAAAGTTGTTTACAGTATGTGTTCAGTCCAGGCGACATCGTGTGAGATATATGCTGTAACGCTCCACAATTATACCGTCCACTGGATAAGGCATTGCTTATGGATTTACAACTTCTTGGTTTATTGTCACGACGTTTCGATACAGATAATAGCATCGTTATCAAGTAATAGTTATCACTTGGTAACGATGCTACAATCCGTATCGAAACGTCGTTATCAAGTGATAACTATCACTTGATAACGATGCTACTATCCGTATCGAAACGTCGTTGTCAAGTGATAACTTTCACTTGATAACGATCCTAATATCCGTAGTAACGTCGTTATCAAGTGATAACCATCACTTGATAAATCAAGAAGTTTTAAATCCATATGCAAGACCTTGTCCAGTGTACTTCCGTGCCTACTTCTAAATGCCCCTAAAACAATTTCTACCGTCCATACATTCTTTCCATATAAACGATAAAATAACTTTTAAAGTAAAACTTTTGTAATCGCATGGAAACGTCAGATATAAACAGCAGTGAATGGACAGCGAAAAGAAAGGAGTTCGTGAATTTCTAAATGAGTTTCTGTAATAATGGACATTTATGTTTAACTTCAGCTAACTTATGCACAATCTGGCTTAAAAAGTCACAGTGAACAATTGGAGATGAGTGAAAATACACAAGTCACATGACGCGATGACATCACTCTCGTAGTCTAGCCTCGTGCATTTCCTCAATGGCCTTTTTGTTCTGTCTGATTTTTTTTACTATATCCCATGATGATAACCTAAGATTACAGATGCGAGAATGTACGCTTCTAAAATAAACTCTTGTTTCTAAAATAAAATATCTCTTGTTCAATATTATCAATAGTTAATTCATGCACTACATATTATATTGCTGATTAATAGATTCAAGTCACATTACAATGAAATTCGATTTAAATTACTGTGGGAGTATACACGAAAATGAAAACTTCATAGTCCCGCTAATTCCAGAATCCTTTATTTGATCGTTTGTGGCATATATATATATGTAGGATAAAAAAAACTTCAGCATTTCTAAAATTAGTGATCGTGGATGACACAGTTATGGTAATTAAACGGTTCAATTAAACATTTTTATGTACAATTATGAACATTGTATTAAATATGTCTCCATTCAGTTGCAGATAGTTTATGACAAAATAAAGTAGTATGTGTACGCCTTCATATAACCTTTATCTGTGCATGATCTTTAGAAATATGCCTGATATATAGTGACACAAATAGAGTACACTACTACATGACAACGACACGAAGAATTGTACTGCATTTCGGAAAAATAGAATTATTTATTTTGTTAATGAAGGGCAATTAGTGGGCAATAGTAGCTGGCTAAAGGTGTCTAAAATGTTTCTTGTTAAACTTGAAACGATGAGGCTATACGCGGAAATAGAGCGATATGCCGAAGGCAACCTTGACTTACTCTCAAAAAATTAGTGTTGATTTTAACACTATATATTACATATCCGGTATCACTCAGGCAATTGGCTTTCAGTTAATAGTAACAGATTACTTTTTTCAATGTAGACGGTTATATACATTTTATGTAATATACTGTCAAATTGTTTCAATCACCTCAAGATGTGAATACTTTTAAGTGAAGTAGGCCTATGGTAGAGTTTTGAGGTAGCCACTGATGGTCATAGAAACATTCAGCGTCCGAAAGGAGAAATATGTATTTCCTCTGGACACTTGGTTTTTAAAATGATTATAGGTCTTTTCAAGAGTAGTGCTGGGCAATCCCGATGCTGCACTCTAAAAGTTGTCATGAACGCTGAGAATAAAACCATCAATGATATTTAAGCAGATTGTGAAGCGACCACGCAGCTTATAATACGTTATCGTGAGTAACTAGATACGAGTTGTCAGTCTGGTGCTGATGCTTTTCTATACGTTTCTCATTATTGGCCTCACTGTTGTTTAATTTCCCAGCTTGGATAATCATTTCCGGGGCGTTAACCCTAAAGCCTTCAACGATTCTGTGTAAATTACACTTTGCGTGTAATCATGTGGTTTTTGCCTGAGCTTTAAGGTACATAACCATCCTTCGTCTCAGCGTTCATGCACAAAGATGTCATGCGGTCATGCACAAAGATGTCATGTAGACATATTCATGTTGCTTGGGAGGCCTTTCAAAGGTATGCAGACATATTGCCTATTCCCTTACATTTAACAAAGCGTAGACAGCAAACACTGAATAAAAATAATCTGTTTATTTTAACAGGAAAAAGTCTGTTGCCTGAGTGATACCAGAATGTAATCTGGTTTTGCAGAAAATTGTTCTGGACAGTTAAATATGATAAATATATTCTATTAATTTAACATGAAGATTGTGTTAGACTAACGTGATATTATGTTGAATATGACACAATATTATGTTACAATAGCAGAATACATTCTAGCATCACTCATACAACAGACCTTCTGTTAAAATTAACAGATTATTTTTTTAACCATAGCAGACTCTGTGTGCCTGAGTTGGGGAAGGTAACTCGGCATTATAGTATCTGAGCAAAATAAAAGTTGTTAAACAAAGCTGGGTAGGACTAGCTATTGCTTGTATCGATACTCTGAAAGAGACTTATATATATATATATATAGCTACAACAGAATATACGTTACTAATGCGACAGTTATCTTCCTGGAACGCAAGCGCAGGTCAATGGCAAAATTATTTTACTGTACCAGTGTTATTTGCGGAAGACTAAATAACGGCGACAGTTCCCAGCCACGGTTCTAAACAGGGTCAGTTATAACAATTCGCCCCTAAGCCCATAAACACATTAACATTTAATATTTCCGGCACGCATGACCCCACAAAGGACCTTAATCTGACCTTTACATTAACGGTATATGAAGACTTGTGAGGCGAGATAGCGGAAGAACAGGGAATTTACCCCAATCCGGTGTCATATTATGAATTACAATCAAATATACTGAGAGGTGTCCTGTTTTTGTAGGGGTCTGGTGATGACTGGGTAGCTATACGCGCTTTGTTATCACAAGATCTGGGTTCTATCCCGAATCAAGTAATTTTTTAGAATATATGTGAATGGCTATCAAGGAGTGCAAAGTAAACAAATCGCCACTCGGTCCGGTGTCAGTATATCGGGGCAATTATCACACTGTCGTCCACGATTTTAGGCTAACTCAGCTTTCCATAAGTTGTTTTTTTTCTGCAGTGTATTCAAAGCTTTTAACTGCAACAAGCTAGGCTATTAGTCACATTGTCTGTGTGGTCACTTGGTGTTTTGGTTGGCCTGTTTGTTGATTGTTTGGTTGGTCAGTCGATCAGTTGTATGGTTGGTATGTTGTTTGGTTGGTCTGCTGCTTGGATGGTCTCTTGTTTGGTTGGTTTATTGTTTGGCTGATCTGTTGGTCGGTTGTTTGGATGATCGGTCAGTTGTTTGGTTGGTTTTCCAGGCGTGATGTTCAGCTGTTTGCCAATTTACACTTTATTACAGATCTCTATTAAGTTTCTACGATATGTTGCCTTTCAGTGATAAAGAGAAACAAAATAGACGTGTGAAACTTTGCGTCGTTTATAGATCAAAGGAAAAGACCTCTAAAATAGAAGAAAGCATCATTTAATAGACCATTTAAACTATGAATAAATGTACTTTCATTTATTTTTTTAGAATTTTGTGAAGAGAGATAAAGGCGTTTAAACTTTTGAATTCTGAGGAGGTTAAAAGATTACTAATCCCCAAAATGCCTTCCTTTCTGGTCAATATCAGGAAAAAAGGGTGATGCGACGTCAGAGCCATAAAAATAATGCGATATTACCTGACTAAGTAGCTTATAATGTTAAATCACTATACTACATGGACAAATAGTTACGATCAATACCTGGCTTGCGGTGAAATACATCTACATGTTCAAATAGTTTATTACTGACTGTATGATCACAGACCCTTAGCAACATTAAGAGCATGGTATAACTCTTCTCGTCGAACATGGTTTTGGGATCTGGAAGCGAAGCGGACAGAGCCCTATACAAGCATTTCTAAGTTGGGGAAAATTGTCACCGATTTACCGAAGTAGTTCCAAACTTAGAATGGGCGGCGGCGGTGTGTTTGAGGGTCTCCGCAAGGTTTTCTACTATTTGGGAACGTGAACCCACCTAGAGCATCGTTATTGTGAAGCACAATATTTAGTTCATAAAATAAAAACAAATTAAGTTTTTTCTTACAAATAAAATTTTGGACATTCCGACATTTCCGACATTCGTATACCATTCGTAGTCCGCAAAGGGCGTTCTAAGTCGCTAATCGCAACAGCCATTTCCAAAACAACGTTTAACACTAGCTCCCAAAGACAAAGGTATGTAAGAAATTATACAAATAAGAAATAAAGCCGGTAACACACAAGAGAGAAGCGGTCATCAGTTTTCAATGATGCCGGTCAGATAGTGGATATTCCAGCCATGAATTCCATATCAAAGTTCAAATTTGTAGTCCGTGAATGAGTTTCAGGTCAAATAACAATTAAACAAGGTGTCTCAGTCGTGCTTTGATTGCAACTGTTCATAAAGGCATCATGCATATGCAATTAGCATGGCCACCTTTACGGCCCCTAGCCCCAGGTTAAGCGGTATTAGATACAGTTCGAAAATGACAAGCGTTACAGACCTTAACCGAACAGATTGTGATTCAAAAGTAACTAACGATTACGTCTTTCCCGTTTATATGTAAGGATCTCATACTACAAGAGGCGCCATCTGTGATGTTACACATGACATGCTGGTCTGTACCCACTCGGCAACCAGCGCCATCTATGTTGCTAAATACCATGTACGCGATAGATATGTACATACGGATAACAGCGCCGCCTATGTGGTTGATCACAATGCAGATCGCCAGAGATTCTGAACGCTCTGTCCATACCTGTCAACGAGAGTGTTATACTCCTTGAAAATTTGAGAAACTTAGAATGAAGGCGTTTTATGGAGTATCCTTAACCAACTAGTTTTTGAACTAACAACTTGTGACGTAGATTAAAGTCATCACAATTTATGCAAGATCTGACAAATGCTACAAGGCGTATACGCCATATGCAGGACCCTTTGGTATATAGCTATCCAAATAAGAATAATTTACATCAAAATTGAAATTATCCCTTTTGTCGTAAAGGCGTCATGAAAGGAGACGTCTTTGTGCAGATATAAATCCAAATAAGATGTACAATCAGGACTATCTGTGGTCTCCTTTAATTCCAATGAAGGCGGATAGATTTCCTTCACCGCTTCAGCAATACGGGGTTATTTAATGCCAGTAGATCATCAATATACCGTTTGGTAAATGAAAATGATCGAGCCTTAAAGATATTACTTTTAAGTAATTTCTGCATATAGTCGTCTTCATATGAAAACAGGTATAGGTCTGCCAAAAGAGGTGCACAATTGGTACCCATTGGAATACCTATGCACTGTTGGTAAATGGTATCACCGAATTTCACATAGATGTTATTAATGAGAAATTCAAGTAATTCAATAAATAATGTAACATCTCATGAGTTGTAACCTTTATAAATAGTAGAACTAAAGAAAGCCTTTTTGCTTCTGACGTTAATTTAGGCTAACGGTGACCTGTTTTAGTAAATACCGAGACAATTAACGACGATATTCTTTCAATAATATCTTTGTGAGGAATTGTAGTATAGAGAGTAGAGAAATCCCATGTGGATACGTCTTTGTACGGTATATGCATATGAGCATCAAGTTCTTCTGTAAGGCGTTTGGAGTTGTTGAGAATTCACATGCAGTTGACACCTGAATTTTTTCTTATGGCACAACAATACTTATTCCAAACTGACCTTACTTCTTGTAACGCTCTCGTAAGTAGGGTTGATAAGAGTTTAGTAATACAACTTCTTATATCCGCAATAAATCGAGCCTTGTATAGGGATTTATGCATTTTAGGAATCGAGTAAAGTTGTGGTATTTCTATATGACGGGTAGATATATTTAGGCGCCTTTCTTTAAGAAAGGTTTTGTGTTTATTAAATAGTTCCTCCAGAGTACATGTAGTAGCAGAATACGTGGATGTTGTTGTAGATCTACATAGCTCTTGAACAAGGGCTTGATAATAATAATTCTTGCAAATAAAGATGACATTATTAGGAGCCTTGTCTGCTACAGTGATGACAAATTTACTATGAAGTTCAGCGAGTGTTTCCTGCACAGTGGGATCCTTCAGAACCTGTTTAACTTTAGGGAGAGCATCAATGTCTATACAGTGTATAGCTAAACTAACCTTCTTTTTGACAATCTCAAGCCAATCCTTAAGAACAGAAAAATCCACTTTCTCCCGTTTTGACCATTTTTCAACATATTCCTCAAGCACCGAGATGATATTTTTTTGTTAGATCGAATGTTGACATTGTTGAAAATCTAATATTTTGAAGTCGATAGTCAAAGATCCGCTGGACCTACCGTGTAGTATCACTCGTCAGTGTGGCTCAGTACTACTCGGTACATTAGTGCGTCCTTAGATCACTTGACGCTAACGCGTTATAATTCTGCCATTGCACTGCACAATAACCAGGTCGCCTTTAAATCCATGAGTTCTGGTTTTATTATACACAGACAGAGAGTAATTTTAGTGATATTTCATCTCTTGTCTGAAAGGATTGGTGTGGTAAATAAAGATTGTAGGAAATAGTGGAAGAATGCAAATGTATGCGTTGAAACAGACAGTCGAATACTAGCTTTTCTGGTCAAAAATCGCCAGGCCAATTCCCAAAACAATTTTCAACAGAAACCATCAAAGAACTAGGGAAGTTAGTACAAAATTAAGAAAGATTCATACGAAGAGAATCTTTCCAATGATGCTGGAAAGACGAACGGAATGTTCTGGGGGAATGAATGAAATCACTATCCAAATGGTATACCACGCCAGTTTATAAAGTTTCGGTAACCCAAATAGTTATCTAAGCTTGCGTTCTGATTGCAACAGTTCACAGACGTGACAATCTACTTCAACGCCACGAACAGGGCCGTTTAAGGATCCAAGCCCCAGGTTGAGCGGAATAGCGTAGGTGTTTCCACCAAAGTCTGGAGAAATCTGACTATTTAAGCGTCAGTGCTTGTAAAAACGACTGCCGGCTATAAAAAATTGATATACAGCAAAGGCTGTGAACGATATTTACCCACCTTGGCTGCATTTAAAGGAAAGCACATAATCTGCCCGTGGTACAACTTATATGGAACTAAATTTGTTCAAAGACTAAAACGGTTTCCTCTCTCGCAGACTTTACAACAAGAGGGAAGGTTTCAATTTTGACACTGTAAATTAGCCTTACTTGGATAGCAATATACCGAAGGGTTCTGTATATGGCATGTACATATCTCTCCTAGTAGCATTTGTTAGATCCTGTATGTTGTCTGACGATTTCAATCAACGTCACATGTTATTACTTCAAAAACTAATGTGTCAAAGTTATTCCATCAAACGCCTTCACTCCAAGTTTCATAAGTTTCACAATAAGTATAATTCTCTTGTAAGTAAATATGGATAGAGCGTGCAGAATTTGTGGCGCTCTGCTTCATGATTGTGTCCAATTCCGCTTAACTCGGGCATTATGTTTATCGTTTTGAATTAGATCAGCACGTTGGGTATATGAACAGTTGTAATCAAAGCGCATTTGAGATACATATTTTCTTATGGACAACTAATATCCCAGTATGGAACACGATTTGAATACTGATTTCACTCATTCGCCTAGAATATACCTTGCGTCTTTCCAATGTCATTGAAAACTGCTGACTGCTTCTCTTTGCATGATTCCGTCCTATTTTTGTACTTTATATATTTTCTTACTTCTTTGGTGGGTTGTGATGTAGGTCGTTTTGGGGAATTGACATTGGAATTGAATGTCTGTTTCGAGGCATAGATCCGTACTCAAGTGAACCGTGGCCAACTTACTTTTTTTTAGACTTTTTAATATATCTAGGTAGATACATATATGTTTGGAATGGTCAAAATGGTTTAGAAGAAATGTATATGTATGTATGCTTGGGATTTAACGTTCTACTATACAATTTTTCAGCCATTTGGCGACGAGGATTCATTACTTGTGGGTGTATATATTGTGTCTTCTTGTAGGGAGAGTCCATACCGCCAAAGTACTCCCGCCACTGAAGTATCATATCGAAGACACCAGACATGACACTCCACTCAGTCACATTATGACATGGTTCCAACCAGTCATCTTTCCTTGCACTTAGCTAATGCATATCTGTACGTCACATGTAAACAAGTTTTTGAATGACTTGCCAAAGGTGGGTGGTTTATCCAAGGCACTGCGGTTTTCTTCACCCATACAACTGAATAAATTGTATAAATTAAATGTTTGTTTGGCTTTAAACAACAATTAAATAAATAACTAAATTAATAATAAAATTAATAACTAACTAAATAAATAAATAAATAGCCGAGTAAAATAAATAAATGTTACTTTCCTCAGGTTCTGACTCACAATCTGGCCAATGCCGTCGGTATTGAAGGCATGGAGGAACAGATACAGGAAGAAACTCTCATCTTAGACTTTAACGACTACCAGGAATTTATAGACAATCAGTTGTTTACCAACCTGAAGAAAACGCTAACGGATACGGAGAATAATGTGAGATCCAGTGCGAGTCCAGAAAGCATCGACCAGGTGTGCTGGGTGCTGTGTGCCAGGAAGTACAGTAATAGGGCTGCCGCCAAGCTCAACGACAAGGATTCCATGCTCATGTGGAAAGTGTTTAACTTCCTAGCTGAGCAGGGCGCATCCGAGAGCCAGCTGGAATTGCCTCTGAGAATCGACGTAGAGGAAGTGAAATTCGTGCTCAAGCGTTTCGCAGACTTCACTGGAAATCCGTATGAACCCGAGAAGTTGGATGCCGCTGTTGGTGATACGCTGACGTTAGACTTTTTATCTTTCCTCCAAGCATTCGAGACTGTGGCACTTAACAACTTGAAACCGTCCGAGATAAGCAGAGGTGTTAATGATGTCTACGAGGAATTAATCAAAGAAGTGATAAAAAAGGTGAGACTGAACATTTATATAGGTCTGTCAAGACTGATGAGCAACGTACACATGACTCACTATACTGGACGAACACGCGATGAAGTATATGTATTACGCAAACACACACGCAAGTACGCCATAAAACTACGGCCACAGTCGCACGCACATATCACAAACGACGTAAATATCATATACAAATACACATACAGACGCCTGGTCATCAGCTCAGAATTTTTGTCCTGTACAAATCGTGTGCAAAGAACTTTCTTACATTTACTAAACAAACACTGGAACAAAATGTTTCAGGGCAAAAACGCTTTGTCACACATTACTATTTATAATGAAACACATGTACCATTTCACCGTTTAGAAATCTTGCCACACTACGAGAAGTTGATGTCTCGGTTTATCTTGCTACGATGAAGTCCTGGTACTGATTAAAATGCAACCAGCCAGTCACCCAGTTAATCTTGTTATTTCTTACCCTTTATTCCTTAACTTCTTTGCATTAAAGGGCATGATGTCTAAAAAGGGTCACAGAGTTACAAACTGGAAGGAACGTTGGATTGTTCTCACCCCAACCTCTCTGAGGTATTATGCTAATAAGGGGACGGCAGCTAAGGACCTGAAAGGGGAGTTACCCGTCACACATCAGGCTTCTGTGGAGGTAAGATTTCATTAGTCTTCGGAGTGGAGGCTTCTGTGAAGGTAAGATTTCATTACGCTTTGGAGTGTAGGCTTCTATGGAGGTAGATTTCACTAGTCTTTGGAGTGCACGCTTCTGTGGAGGTAAGATTTCATTAGTCTTCGGAGTGCAGGCTTCTGTGGAGGTAAGATTTCATTAGTCTTCGGAGTGCAGGCTTCTGTGGAGGTAACATTTCATTAGTCTTCGGAGTGCAGGCTTCTGTGGAGGAAAGATTTCACTAGTTTTCCAAGTGAAAATTTTGTGGGAGCCATTTTGGAAACAAAATGTCAGGTTTACAATGATCATTATATTTTAAATAAAAATTGACCACCTTTAACGTAGAAATAGGCCAGTTTTAATAATCCTGCTAACAACATTTGAAATTAAAAAAAATTGATCTGTTGTGAAAAGAGTGCATTTTTATTTCAAATTTGGTGAATTTTTATTTCAAATGTAGTCAACAAGGTTATGTAAACAATGATCAAGGTTTTATTTCGAAAGCCGTCATTTGTTATCGCAAACGTGGTTTTTGTTTCAGAACTGGGATGTATTTCAAAAAATGAATTGTATTAATCTGTGTGCAAATCTGTGTTTCTGAGAGACTCACATATAATAGCAACATGCGGTACATCATCTCCTCTTGTACCTAACTGCTTTTATGAACATGCACGAATAAGTGTGACGTACAATTATTACAGAAAATAGTACATACGTGTGGCTTTGATGCACTTCCTTAAGGATGAAAAGCAGTATTACGAGGTCCCCCCCCCCCCCCCTCCAACTTTTTCGAATTCTGAATGTGGAACTCGGGGGAGGGTAAGTGTTCCAACACGTTAAGCGATGGCCAAGGAGACGCCTAGACCATACCCAGATGGTTTGAGAGGCATTCTAAGCGATTTCCGGGAAAGTAAAATGAGATGACATTATATAAAAAGATGACCAGTCATAATACATGTACATCGGCATAGTTTTCAAAACCCAATTTATGCTACATATGGCTGCCGTATTACAAGCATGTCGGAACGCTTCAAGATGTTGAGATCGCCGCCCAACACAGAAGGCAGTTGTCTATAGGTCGCCTTGGTCCCGGAAGTTCTTGGACCCTTTAAGTCCTCAGTTTGATTCTAAGAGATTCACGGGGAGTAAAATATCAATCCCACAAAACACAGGCATATACAATACGTGAAGACGCATCCATAACCACCCACCCCTCCCCAACCTACCGTCATGACTGTCAGACCTTTACGTCGGGAGGACCTACGCAAGGGTGGGGCGTTTGCATGGGGTGGATCTTTGCATCGGGTGGGCGTTTGCATCGGATAAGATTTTGCATCGGGTGGACCCTTGCATCGGGTGAGCGCTTGCATCAGGTAAGCTTTTGCATCGGGTGGACGCGCTCCCCAGTACGCAAGACGATGACGTCTTGTGGCTTAGAAAAAAAACCCCAGTGATAATGGATTTGCTTCTGTTTGTTTAGTCTCAAGACGAAAAACCCGGAGCCAAGCTGCACAGGTTCACTTTCCATGCCTATGGTAGGAAGCCGTATGAATTTTGCACACCTGACCTGAAAACAAAGAACGAGTGGATTAGAGGTAAGCGACCGATCTGCCCCAAAGTCAGGAACGCCTGTTAAAATGGTCACTCGGGTTAAGCGTTCATACCCAACTAATCTGAATACACTTAAAACATTAATCTGTTAAGTTTAACAGAAAGTCTGTTGTCTGAGTGATGCTAGGATGCATTCTGCATTGCAGCAGATTATTCTGTTAAAGGTAACACACATATTCTATTAAGCCAACATAAAGATTTTATTAGACTAACAGGATATTATGTTGAATATGACAGAATATTGTGTTATGATAACAAAATACATTCTTTTTCTGCTTTCAACTTTCTTTTAAAATTAACAGATTAATTTTTTGAATGTAGTATTTACTTCACACATCATTTTATTTTCATATTCTGGCCGTACACAATCATAGAATAGGTTGGTTGATATGAACGCAAGGACATTATACTGGTATTTAATCTCGTGTACAAATCAAGTAATATACCACATAGAGGAAGCTGATCTGAGAAATCATTTCTGTGCACGTTGATTAAACACTGCAGCTTTACAAACCGCCATCGAGTACTCCAGCAAACCAGGACAGGTTCAGCGCGTGGCGAAGGCAGAGAGGAGGCAACTACGAGAGGATAAGAGGAATCAGCTTAGCGAGGAGGAAAGGAGGAGAAGAGAGGAACAGGAAATGATCGAGAGACAGAGGTCGGAGCTAGAGTCAGAGCGAGAGGTGAGGGATTCCCACAGAATCTCGTACTACTAGTATATCGCGTCCATTGCTTGACGTGTACCGGGCAGATAAAGGCCCGCTTGTAAAATGGGATCGTAGAAGCCTAATTTGACTGTAAATTACTAAGATCACGATCGTAACCTTAACTTACAATCGACAGCCTTTAGCACCAAGGAATTTTAAGCAGTGATTGTTTTAATTTACAATCACTAATTAAAATCGGCTCAACTCGATTACGGTCACGATCGCTTTACAATTCCTTTGTGCAAGTATCGTAACGGTGTAACTTATTTCTATTATAACTCAAGAAGCTGCAACGGAAAAGTTACCATTTGGGAAGTTTGGAGTCTATTTGGAGTTTGGAGTTTAAAATTGCTCTGAACAATATTACGCGCTTGGGAAAAATTTCTGTTTATCAGAAAGGATTTTCGGCTTCATTGCTAACGAAAGGCCGACATTTCACGCCAGAGTTTGTTCAATCATATATGCGGCGACTCACAATTCTTACATTCCAGACCCAAGGGTCATAAAGCTGCATGGTATAGACATAAGTCAAATTTGCCTTAACCTCAAGATAGTGCACTGGGCTAAGACTGTGATTTACCTATACGGTTTTTACTTTAATACTGACAGGTGTCTTGGTTCTTCGCGACAAAATCATAAATTAGTGATTTAGATCAAGTCTAACTTCAGAAATAATACCACAAGCCAAGACTAAGTCTGACTTAAATCTAAGACAACTTCGTAATGATGGGACCAGTTATATTGCAACAAATAAAAAAAATGATTTATTATATAATTGGTAATCTTGATGGGAAAACTGAATGCCTTGCAGGCTCGTGCACAACTAGAGGCCAGATATGCAGAGGAGGCAGCGAGAAGAGAGGCTTTCTTCGCAAAGCTGAAGGAAATCGAGCGTCTGCGAGAGGAGGAACAACGCCGCCTGGCGGAGCTCGAGAAGAAATACCAAGACGAAGTGGCGGATAGAAAATCCAACCTAAGAAACTTACGGGAACTCCAAGAAAAGTATGAAGAGGAGGCGGCGGCACGTGAGGCTCATATGAAAAAGGTAAAACTTTGGTATTGATGGGATCATTGTTGGGAAGTCACTTTTATATGGTTATTCGGAATTGGCTTGCCAAAGAAAGGAGAGGATCGTTATCTTAAGTAAATGTAAAGCAGAGTGGGTAGCTTGACCAGCGAGGGCACCAGAAAAATAAGCGAATTTAGGTGTAGTGATTGTGAGCAAGTGAAATGGTCATTCATTTACATTTACTAAGTGCAGTTTGCAAAAAATCCACATCTTGATTAAATGGGCGTCGCTTTGGGAAGCTTTAGTTTTTACTTAACAAAAGATACATGTACATAAAGCTGTTTTTCCCCGCAAGGTCCAAGAACTGGAAGACATGTGTCAAGCGGAAGAGAGAAAGCTACAAGAATTGGAGAGTAAGTACCATGATGAGTCGTCCCAGAGAGAGGCCGACTTACGAAGGTTGAAGGACCTCGAGCAGAAATATCAGGAAGAGGCGGCCCTCAGAGAGATGGACCAGCAGAAACTGAGAGAGCTGGAGGAAGTGCGGCAAGAGCTGGAAAGACTGCTGGAGGAAGAGCGCACGGCTAGGAAAGACGAGGAGGTGGTGAGATGCCTCCAAGGGAAGTAAGTCCTGGTGGCAAATTTATAATTCTACACTCTTAAAACTGAAATGTTACATATACCTTTAGTAATGTTAGATCCAACATTTTGGAAGTACTGGAGGAGAGAAAGCATTTAATTATTTAATTGGTGTTTTACGCCATATTCAAGAACATTTCACTTATATGACGGCGGCCAACATTATGACGGGCGGAAACAGGGCACAGACCGGGGGAAACCCACGATCATCCGCAAGTTGATATCAGATCTTCCCAGTATGGCAGGAGAGACGCCAGCATGAGCCAGACTTGAACTCCTAGCGATCCGCATTGGTGAGAAGTTCCTGCGTCATTGTGCTATGCTCCCACGTTACCCACTCGACCACTGAGGCCGTGGGAAAGCCTATATAACCTTAGGTTAACACTTTATAAAGTGATGAAAATTTAGCTTCTCACCATCTTCCTTTCAGCAAGGTTGATATTGTGCGATAGGCTTCCCCAAGACTTCATGATATAATTGTTTGTTGTCCGATGAAGTTGTAGTTTCTGAGGTTTATAGTTTAACTGTAAGAGTTGCGTGAACTGTCAGACGAAAATGAGAAGTAGTGCTTAAGACTATACTTTTACAGCAGGTGTCGATTCCACGAAAAGAGTTTGGACGCAAGTCAATATTGTTCAGTATATTGCGCAACCAACATACCAAACTGTTAAAACTGCGGCAGATTTGTCTTGGCGTAATACTTTATGGCTTTATTACACGAATTTTTATTTCTAATAATGGTCCTGCAATGTACTCAAACACAAACAAAACCGTTCTCCTGCCTCAGACTGTTAGAAGAAGAATCCATGAAGCGTGAAGAGTTAGTGCGCCTGCACAAACAACAGATGGCACTGCGCGTGGTGGAGCAGCAGGAAAGGGAGGGTTTAGAGGAGGAGAAGAACCGCCAGGAGGAGCTCCTGCAGGAGGCACGTGCGCAGCTGGAGAGGCTCGAGAGGGAGAGGAAGGCGGCAGACGAGAAACTCATGGTACGCACAAACTGACGGTTTATAAAGGATTTCAGTGTATGCTAAAATCTATCAGGCGGGTCTATAACTCCCTATGTGTGTATAAATTTGACAGTGTGTTTCTAGCTCGTGTTTTTTACTGATCACATTGACTTCAAGGTCCAGTTTTATAACCTGTCACGACGCTGTGTCAGGCGTATTTACCATGGTGACATATCTCTTCATGATATGTTGGCTTATTCCTTGAAGTTGCCCCAGATGCAATTTGCGACGGCTTTGTGGGATGGGCCTCATGGACGTAGAAAAACGTGATTATGGCCCATTCGATGAATATGTATATGGGTCAGAACTGACCCATTAGTCAGGTTAGTCATTTACTAGTACACATCAGCTATAGTTAACCTTCTGATGTCTAAAACTTTGCGCCTTGTCATAAGTATAGTGTCAGCTGGTATCGAACAAGAACATATCTTTCCCACGCCTCTCCACAGACTTTTACACATCGTTTACCGGTAACGGGCCTTTAATAAAATGGTATCGAAGTACGTAAGATTCCTCCTGACATCTTGGATTATTGCTCAGCGATTTAATTCAACGTTCCTCATACATGTAGTACTAAGGGGTTGATGGCATTTAGCCTGCATTCATTATGAAAACGGTTTGTTTGTCCACAGGAAGCCACGTCAAAACTGGAAGAAGCACAGTTAGAACGAGTGAAGGCCCAGGAGAAAGCGCGATTGTGGTCTACACCAATCGGATTAGCCCGTCCCATTCAGCCCGAGCCTAAACCTTGGATCACTCACCGCGGGGAGGGAGCTTTCATCGAGGCTGACTTTCATAAATTCCTCATGAAGGGGAATGCAAAGCTTTCTTCGAGTCCTGAATCAGAAGAACCCAAGAAACAGGAAGGTGATGATTTTGCTTCGACAGAAATCATCACACCAGATTCCAAGTACGACATGGATTTAGACGGAAATCAATATGAAAAACAAAACAGCAGCAATCATGAAGGGAAGGAAAATATTTCACAAAAAGTGGACGATGTCAGTGATATCGAGGTTACAGATAAGCAGTGCGAGAGAGAACAAGAACACAGGACGACAGATGTGACATGCGCAGAGGATAGACGAACCACAGACGAGATTCACGGGGAAGATCACGTTATGACTTACACACATGATACGATGGTAGATGACACCCGCGAGATGGAAAATATTCCAAAAGACGATCCGTACGAAAAATGTGATGTGAAGATCGATGAGCGAGAGGAAAAGGATGAGGTGAAGATAGATGACGCGTACAATAAAGAAGCAACATGATTTGCTTTCTGGCTCTCATCTTTCACCTCTATAAACTTCACACTTTCATACTTCCTCAAAGCAAAATGGACATGTTTAAATGTGGAGGACTAATTCAATTTTGTTCCGCCGTGAGATTCATGTGAAAAATCAGAGATTCACAACCGACTGTGCCCTTTTTGTCCATATAAGATAAATGTGATTGTTCAAAAACTTGCGAATGTACCAAATTAAGTATGCTGTAGTTGCTTGTATGTCATACACATCCCCTTACAAAATGAATGTCGATAACATGCTGGACACAGTGCAGGTCCCACAGCTACCGACGCATATAGGCTGCTGTAGTTGCTTGTATGTCATACACATCCCCTGACAAAATGAATGCCGATAGCATGCTGGACACAGTGCAGGTCCCACAGCTACCGACTCATAAAGGCTGCTGTAGTTGCTTGTATGTTATAGACATCCCCTGACAAAATGAATGCCGATAGCATGCTGGACACAGTGCAGGTCCCACAGCTACCGACACATAAAGGCTGCTGTAGTTGCTTGTATGTCATAGACATCCCCTGACAAAATGAATGCCGATAGCATGCTGGACACAGTGCAGGTCCCACAGCTACTGACACATACAGGCTGCTGTAGTTGCTTGAATGTCATAGACATCCCCTGACAAAATGAATGCCGATAGCATGCTGGACACAGTGCAGGTCCCACAGCTACTGACACATATAGGCCAACCCGTATATTCTATCTTTTACGAGATGTAACAATAGCCTTAGACTTCTTGGATTGATGCTTTCCAAGATATTTTATCTTTGTCAATTAACACAGAGATAAAATGTTACATTCGTCCGAGCGAAGAATATGTGATTCTTCCTGGAGGAAACTCATGGAGATCCTTCAACGTTTCTGTTCATACCCAAAAAGGAGTTTAAAATATCTTGAAGGATTTCTGTAGCTATATATGAGACATTTAAATATAGACCTATTTTATCTTTTGTCAACACAGAGACAGGTTATATTCGCCCCAGGCGAAGCAGACCCCTTAATGTTTCTGACCATACCGATAAGAGATGTTATATCTGAAAAGACCTTTTGTTGCCCATATGTGGCACACGAACATATATCATCTTTGTCAACACTTAAAATAAAAGAAAGCTAAAATGTGAAGTAAGGTTCACCATACCGACAACTGAAAATCATGGGTAAAAATACTTTCATTTATTTTTTTTAGATTTTTTGAAAAGTGTTGAAAGGCATCCAAATATTTGAATTCTGCAGTGAGCTTTATGAGCCATACTAACGGTATATAGGAACTCTGACGTCACATCACCTTTTTCCCTGATGTTGACCAGAAGAAAGGGATTTTTGGGAACATTATTTCAGCATCTTTTAGTCGTGGGTAAAAAGAGGTATTCCGACACTCAGGGTCGTGATTAAAGTTGGAAAATCTTCCTCTGACGTCAGAGTTCCTAAACTCTTACAGTCCGTAAAGCCCACCTTAGAATTCAAACGTCTGAACGCCTTTATCTCTCTCCACAAAAATCTAAAAAAAAAAATGAAAGTATATTTATGCATAGTTTCAAGTTGTATATTAAGCGATGCCTACTTCTATTTTTAAAGGTCTTTTCCTTTTAACACATGGTAAAATTCATCTCAGATGCTCATAGTTTGTGTTCATACTCAAAACGTTGTTATTTTGAAGAACTGTTCAATGATGACATTATAGAGAGATGACTCTTCCTGACGAAGCAGGGTTTTGTACTTTAGTCGTGTGTTCGTGCCATGTTCACAATCAGTAAGAAATTAGAGTATTCACTGAAAAACAAAGCCGTGTGATATCGGGCTAAACTAAATTTATATAAACAGGATAGATTATTACATCAATTTCCTGAATGTTACGGAGTAAAGTGATTTCCCCCAAAAGGTAATTAAAGTTCATATTTTACTATACCTGCTGGTCAAAAATGAGATCCGGTATTAATACAACCAAACGTGCGTTAGCCTACGACAACCTCATGTACGACTGCATGTCTCAACTAATGCCTTCTTTTTTTACCAGTTTGGCATTTTTAAAGATCTGCTATAGCCAAATTAGGTTTTGATGAATTACTCCTTATTTTTCAGTATTTTCGAAGATTATGTATTTTTATCCGAGACTGCATTTTAGCCTAAATGTATACAGAAGTGCATGTACGTGTGTAGTTTCTTTTGTTTATATTTGTGACAAATGAAGGTATTATTTTATCTACATTTTGAAGACGGCTTCCAAATATTTGATAACAATTCTTTGACTCCATAATCAGATGGACGATAGTCAGATATAAACTGATTTTGTCGTTGAGACTGAACACCGTAAGTATTTATTATCAACCAACATATTAGTATTTTGGAGCGTTTTTTTTTTTCACTTCTGAAACCATATCACTTAAGCTAATCGGTATTGCATATTAAAACAACTATAGTGCCAGTTCTCACCCAAGTATTATCTTTGTTCTATGTAAGAATCACGGATGAATGAATAGAGCCTATGTAGTAGAAATCTACCATGGATTTGTTTGATTAGGGTAGTGTAGTGCTCGAAATCATTGCCTCATTTGCATTATCAGCATACGTATTTTTTTTCGGACACTCCAGACTCAGATTCGTATGTCCTCAGGCCAAAATCATTGCTTCATTTGCATTATCAGCATACGCATTTTTTTCGGACACTCCACACTCAATTTTTTATGTCCTTGGACATAATCATTGCTTCATTTGCATTTTTATGTCCTCAGGCCATCAACATTGCTTCATTTGCATTTTCAGCATGCGCATTTTTTTCAGGCACTCCACACTCAGATTCTTATGTCCTCAGGCCAAAACATTGCTTCATTTGCATTATCAGCATGCGCATTTTTTTCGGACACTCCACACTCAATTTCTTACGTCTCAGCAAAGCTCTCAGCAGATGAGATGTCGATGGTGCAGTCTATGAACGATAGTGGTGAAAATCCAAGGACAAACAAACAGTTCTCACGTACAGACTTTTCTCCCTTTATACTATGTACCTTGATTTGTTACTTTATATGTTGTCAGCCGTCAAAGGATTATGTTCACACTGTACGCACACTTCTATAAACGGCTTAAATATTTGACAGATTCTCTTGTATTCGGGAATATCAACAAATGGGATTTGGAACAGCTGATCGTGTCAAATTACCCCGTTTACAAGACATATACATATACCTGGGTTTATCCAGCTTACATACTCAGACAATATAAACTTTTCAAAATATCCATCTTAAAGGTCTGAATGTTTTCACTTCATTAAATGTAGAAAACAAAGATATTCGTCTTAAATAACAAATTTTACCAGTTAATAACAAGATAACAAAGTGCCTTTAAATTTTGAATACTCCCAAATTCAAGCCAAACTTTTAATACTGCGTGTGCCCAAATTAGCGTAATCTAAAGCCCTGAATTATCTTTGACAAATATTTTTATCAAACACTTTCAAACATGTGAAAACGTGCGTAGCTCAGGAATTGGCCTTACATCTCTCGGACTCAAACAATGACAAAATACACCGTGCTGGAATAGTCATAAATGAATCTTCCGTAGATCACAAATGTTGCCGTAGTAAATGGTTTCCACAGTTTCCGTGTACTCAGCTGTTGCTTTTTCTTGCAACACGATCAGCTGAATACAACTACTACTTCATTACTCGGACCAGCAACGGTGGGGTAGTGGTTAGAGCGTCTGCCTCACAAATATTATAGACGCACGATTCAGTCCGCAATCTAGGTACTATATGTACATGTACCTCGTTTAGTGCTCAGCAGAGGCCACGTACTTGTAGACCTATGTCAATGTGACTGGGAGACGCGTTGGTGTCTTCGGAGTTGCATTCCAGTGAGCCAGGACTATAAATACATCGGCGTTTTTGGGCTCCCGCCTCCTACAAGGAGACGTCGTCTGAAATAATGTTGAAAGCGAAGTTAAATCCCAACCAAACAAATTAAACAAATAAATCATTACTCCGCTATTCATTGGGTGAAATCTTGACCACCATAAAGATTCGTTTATGCGGTTTGATTCATTCTTGTAAGATGCGTTTAATGGTTGATCAGTATCATTCCGTTAAAATTGTATCCAAAACTATGCTAATCTGTTACTATCATTTATACATTTATACATTTTCACGTAAGAATTAATTGGCAAGTTCAAGTTCGAAGTATTTTATGGCCAAACGTAAAAAAACCTACTGTAGGCCCTATCACGTAACCAATCAAAAATATAAAGTAACTTTTATTGATCACATTTACTATACCAGAGGCGTCTGGAAAAAGTTTCAAAGGAAGTAATTTAGAGTTGACGAACGATGGATCTCGCGAAGTTTCTGTAGGAGAGAGGCGTCAATTGTGTCTCTTGAACACGGCGAGATAAGTGCTCAGTAGGTTGCCTATATCATTTTTCACTTGATAGAGTTAGGCCCTTTTTACCTTTAGCGACAAAAGAGTTCGAACTCGAAACCTGGAGACCAGTGGAGACCTTGTGATAAGCCTAAACATGACACATCATTTCTCAGGCTGCTATATACAATACCAATTGTCCTGTTATATCAATGGTCTATATGTTCCAAAATGTACAGCACGATTTACTTCGGGCTAAATAAGGAATGATTTCTTCCCACAGACTGAAGGTGGTGTCGACCTCATTGTGAATACCCTGAAGCCTTGGCATATTTATCGTGCGGATAAATACGGCTACAGTTTTGCGGTTTAGTTTGACGCAATTTGGCAATCTCTAGGCTCTTTTGCGATCGAACCTCAAAGCCTACACATTCAAAAATCTTCTTTCCGGCATGAAGAAATTCGGATTTATATGTATCCACTGCGTGTTCTCCTAATCAAGAAGTTACCGACGAGAAAGAAAGACACAAATGGGATTATCGTTGCAAGACTCAATGAATGGCAAAATATAATGTGCTGGAGTAGGCATGACTGAATCATCTGTAGATCACAAATGTCGTTGTAATGGTAAATTAGTACAGTTTCCGCGTACACAGTTGCTGCTTTCTTGAAACACGGTCAATTGAATACAACATTTCTTCCCTACGTCTTCTTCATTACTCTGACCAGTAACAGTGGGTAGTGGTTAGACCCTCTACCTTGCAAATGGTAGGCCTACTGTTGATCCACGGTTCAATCTGTTATCTAGGTGCTAAATGTACCTCATTTGGCGCTCAGCATAGGCCACATACTTGGGGACCTTGTGTCAATGTCGTATCTATTATGATCTATTATAGCAATGCCTGATTATAGCAATGCCCGATTATAGCAATGTCCGATTATAGTAATGCCCGTTTGAAGCTGGTATTCGGTTCTGCAGATACCAAAACTGGTTTACCATCACTTACCACCAGGGACAGGCTAGAGGTTCTACAAGGTGGAAATCTGTAATCTGGCACTGTACACGTTCACAAGTCCTTGAGACCGATGAATAGCCGTGACATGGGTGAAGCGCCGAAATCAGTGAAAACCTTGAGGCCACAAAGACTAGTGAAAACCTAGGAACATTTGAAAAAAGGAACACCATAGCAATATTGAAACCTGTGGGAAGTTGAATCTTGGAAATCTTTAAAATGTTGGAAAGTTTGAGAATTGAAGAAATCTTGAGAACAGCTGAAACCTTGAAATCTATCCGTCGAAACAGACATTCGTATACCAGCCGTCAATCAAAAAGGACGTTTCATGACAGTCACATACCAGCCATCAACCAATAAGAACGTTCCATGACAGTCGTATACCAGCCGACAACCAATAAAGACGTTCCATTACAATCGTATACCAGCCGACAACCAATAAAGACGTTCCATTACAATCGTATACCAGCCGTCAACCAATAAGGACGTTCCATGACAGTCGTATACCAGCCGTCAATCAGCCATCAACCAATAAGGACGTTCCATGTCAATAATCGCATGGCCAATTCACAAAACAACGCATAACACAACCCACCAAAAAACTAAGAAAGTATTAAAAGCGTTTGGTAAAGTGATGGGCAGTCCTGCAGGTAGCACCAAATAGGGAATATTTTGTCAACACGAGTATTGGCTTATGCATGGGCGGTCCAGCAGGTAGCACCAAACAGGGGATATTTCGTCAACACGAGTGTTGGCTTATGCATGGGCGGCCTAGCACGTAGCAACAAAGAGGGAATATTTCGTCAACATGAGTGTTGGCTTATGCATGGGCGGTCCAGCAGGTAGCACCAAACAGGGAATATTTTGTCAACACAAGTGTTGGCTTATGCATGGGCGGTCCAGCAGGTAGCACCAAACAGGGAATATTTCGTCAACACGAGTGTTGGCTTATACATGGGCGGCCTAGCACGTAGCACCAAACGGAATATTTTGTCAACACGAGTGTTGGCTTATGCATGGGCATTCCACCAGGTAGCGCCATATAGGGAATATTTTGTCAACACGAGTGTTGGCTTATGCATGGGCGGTCCAGCAGGTAGCGCCATATAGGGAATATTTAGTCAACACGAGTGTTGGCTTATGCATGGGCGGTCCAGCAGGTAGCACCATACAGGGAATATTTTGTCAACACGAGTGTTGGCTTATGCATGGGCGGCCCAGCAGGTAGCACCAAACAAGTAATATTTGGTCATCACCAGTGTTGGCTTATGCATGGGCGGTCCAGCAGGTAGCACCATACAGGGAATATTTTGCCAACTCGAGTGTTGGCTTATGCATGGGCGGTCCGGCAGGTAGCACCATACAGGGGATATTTAGTCAACACGAGTGTTGGATTATGCATGGGCGGTCCAGCAGGTAGCACCATACAGGGGATATTTTGCCAACTCGAGTGTTGGCTTGTGCATGGGAAGAGGAAAACGATCTCCACATGAAGGGATGGTTTTAAGTGAACTTGCCACACCATGACAACCATGTATCTATGTGATCTGATTGTTATGAAACGCCTTATTCCGAATTTTTCGCTTAATTCGCTTTCATGGTTGTCAGTGATAATGAGAGGAGAATACACGACCAGTGATAAGGGGAGCAGAATACACGACCAGTGATAAAGGGAGCAGAATACACCACCAGTGATAAGGGGAGCAGAATACACGACCAGTGATAATGGGAGCAGAATACACCACCAGTGATAAAGGGAGCAGAATACACCACCAGTGATAAGGGGAGCAGAATACACGACCAGTGATAATGGGAGCAGAATACACCACCAGTGATAAAGGGAGCAGAATACACCACCAGTGATAATGGGAGCAGAATACACAAACAGTGATAATGGGAGCAGAATACACCACCTGTGATAATGGGAGCAGAATGCACGACCCGAGGTAAGGGGAGCAGAATATACGATTTTCTTTCTGTGCCAGTGTCTTGCTGGCAGTTGAGGGAGCAGAATACACCACCAGTGATAAAGGGAGCAGAATACACCACCAGTGATAAAGGGAGCAGAATACACCACCAGTGATAATGGGAGCAGAATACACCACCAGTGATAAGGGGAGCAGAATACCCGACCAGTGATAAGGGGAGCAGAATACACGACCAGTGATAAAGGGAGCAGAATACACCACCAGTGATAAAGGGAGCAGAATACACCACCAGTGATAAAGGGAGCAGAATACACCACCAGTGATAAAGGGAGCAGAATACACCACCAGTGATAATGGGAGCAGAATACACCACCAGTGATAAGGGGAGCAGAATACACGACCAGTGATAATGGGAGCAGAATACACCACCAGTGATAAAGGGAGCAGAATACACCACCAGTGATAATGGGAGCAGAATACACAAACAGTGATAATGGGAGCAGAATACACCACCTGTGATAATGGGAGCAGAATGCACGACCCGAGGTAAGGGGAGCAGAATATACGATTTTCTTTCTGTGCCAGTGTCTTGCTGGCAGTTGAGGGAGCAGAATACACCACCAGTGATAAAGGGAGCAGAATACACCACCAGTGATAAAGGGAGCAGAATACACGACCAGTGATAATGGGAGCAGAATACCCGACCAGTGATAAGGGGAGCAGAATACCCGACCAGTGATAAGGGGAGCAGAATACACCACCAGTGATAAGGGGAGCAGAATACACGACCAGTGATAATGGGAGCAGAATACACCACCAGTGATAAAGGGAGCAGAATACACCACCAGTGATAATGGGAGCAGAATACACAAACAGTGATAATGGGAGCAGAATACACCACCTGTGATAATGGGAGCAGAATGCACGACCCGAGGTAAGGGGAGCAGAATATACGATTTTCTTTCTGTGCCAGTATCTTGCTGGCAGTTGAGGGCTCTTGTTTCTCAATTTATCTAGCTCCATTCATTCCTTCACCGATGGTGAAGACTATGACCAAGATTATGACCAGCGCCCATATTTACCAAGCGTCTTAAAACTTAAGTCAAAAATTCAAACACAGATAAAGTTAAAATGCTTTGCTATACGAAGTTTAAAATTTGTACACTAATTCTTTATCGCAGAACAATGTACTACATGCATGCCCAAAAACACCAGCTCAGGTCAAGATACGATTTGGGCAAACTCCCACCCAATACATGCATGCCCAAAAATACCAGCTTAGGTCAAGACAAAATTTGGGCAAAATCCCACCCAACTCATGCATGCCCAAAAATACCAGGTCAAGATAAGGTTTGGGCAAAATCCCACCCAACACGTGCATGCCCAAAAAAAGTTCAGTCACTGATTCAAAAATATTAAAAAGTTTCCCCTAAGGCATACCACTGTGCTGAACTGCTAGGCCTTCTGCTGTATGCCATGAGAAGGCTTTATCTAACCACACCTGTTCGATGTGTATTCATGTGGTTAATGGATATTCATTAATAAATAACACACCATATCATATTAATACATGCCATCCTTTATTATCCTATATTAATACTTGCCATCCTTTTCAGGCCCAAGATACAACAAAAAACAGATTGGTGAAGATGTTGCCTCGATCCCAAGTGCTGGTAGAGCTTGTTGATTCAACAATTTCCTCAACCACAAAGTTTATGATATATAGCTGTCATAAACTGTAGAGGCACTATATTTTTTGATCCCATTAGGTGGCGCTAGTGTGAAGCAGAGCCTCAGCCATTGTTACATCAAAAATCTATAGTAGCGTGACATCTACTACGTCACAACATATAAATTTCTACCCTAGTTCTGTGATGTCATCATGAGGAGTTGTGATAGGATCGTCTGACATCAATAAAATGAGGTCATGGTGCAGCTGTTGGACATATCATGGGTTTCCTTTGCCAGTGAGAATGAATGATTGAATGACTGGTGTTTCACATCACTGTGAACTTTCTACCCACATCAGCAGAAGAACAGAAACCTTTTTGACTTGTCAGATTTTCTGTTAGTGAACTCTCCCTAGTTTTCAGCAGTCAATGCCTGTTGTTCTGAACAGACATGGAATACATGATTTATAAATGTGAACATGCAACAATACAGGCATTAACAAATTACATATCTCTTGAATATATCTGCAGGTAAAAACCAGAGTAAACAATTCTATTATGTTTACTTTCCCAAATTCTAGGTTGTCAAAGGATTCTTTTGTCCTTCCATAGTAAGTAAAACGTCGTTGTGACTCTGACATAGCTGACTAGTATCAACAGAAGTGAACGCCAGGCCCCTTTCCACGTGCCCCTGAAGTGGAGAAAAAAAGAAGAGTTAAGTGTGATGAAAACTAAAACAAATCCCCTACAGAACAAGCAACTCTACATGTAGGCTATTAAGCAAATCTAAATTTGCATCAACTTTCAACAGAGGCTACTTATTTATAATTTATGTACGTTGCACCATTCTAAATTGTCTGATTATTGTTTAATACCATACTCAAAGAGGTTTTTACTTTCAATTCATTCATTTATTTATTAGATTGACCCCTTCAGAAGAGCTAAAACTTGTTATCAAGTCCCTTGCTTTGTCCAAGCCTGGCCACACCTTGAATTAGCTCCCCTTGTTTACATCCCCCAGCTGTTTAAGCAACTGTTCTTGTACTTACACCCTATTTCATTTGTTTTGAATTGTATTAAACAATGTTTACTTTGAAGATGGAATTTTATTTTATCTGGGGAAAACAACACACCATTATACCAGGTACCTGACAAATCTAGTGCCACAAAGCAAAAACCAAACATACAATAGTCCAGTAGCTGAACCCTAGTTACCTCCCCTGTTCTAACAACTTAAGATCATGTACAGGTTACTGCCATTGGTTAACTGTCGCTGTTTCATTGGCTGAGGTGTTCTCCGGGCAGAGGCAATATCAAAATTGTGAGCTGTCAGGGAGAGCGCAATTCCTGGACAATTCTCTTTTAAGAAGCATTACTATCCTATGGTGAAACCTATGCTTGGGGATGGAGTGTGTCTCAGTTTGCAGGGAGGGTATCTAATCTAATCTAGGTTTAAAAAATTGAATCATATTAAGGAAAGTTGTTTGCGTACGAATGGATGAATCTGACAACAAAGATCCTGACACAAGGAGCTCTACTGCACAGGTTTAGCCATCAGAGTGATACAAGGAGCTCTACTGCATAGGTTTAGCCAGCAGAGTGATACAAGGAGCTCTACTGCACAGGTTTAGCCAGCAGAGTGATACAAGGAGCTCTACTGCATAGGTTTAGCCAGCAGAGTGTTACAAGGAGCTCTACCGCATAGGTTTAGCCAGCAGAGTGATACAAGGAGCTCTACTGCATAGGTTTAGCCAGCAGAGTGATACAAGGAGCTCTACCGCATAGGTTTAGCCAGTGGGGTGACACAAGGAGCTCTACTGCATAGGTTTAGCCAGCAGAGTGATACAAGGAGCTCTACTGCATAGGTTTAGCCAGTGGGGTGACACAAGGAGCTCTACTGCATAGGTTTAGCCAGCAGAGTGCTACAAGGAGCTCTACCGCATAGGTTTAGCCAGTGGGGTGACACAAGGAGCTCTACTGCATAGGTTTAGCCAGCAGAGTGATACAAGGAGCTCTACTGCATAGGTTTTGCCCGCAGAGTGATACAAGGAGCTCTACTGCATAGGTTTAGCCAGTGGGGTGACACAAGGAGCTCTACTGCATAGGTTTAGCCAGCAGAGTGCTACAAGGAGCTCTACCGCATAGGTTTAGCCAGTGGGGTGACACAAGGAGCTCTACTGCATAGGTTTAGCCAGCAGAGTGATACAAGGAGCTCTACTGCATAGGTTTAGCCAGCAGAGTGATACAAGGAGCTCTACCGCATAGGTTTAGCCAGCAGAGTTATACAAGGAGCTCTACTGCATAGGTTTAGCCAGCAGAGTGATACAAGGAGCTCTACTGCATAGGTTTAGCCAGTGGGGTGACACAAGGAGCTCTACTGCATAGGTTTAGCCAGCAGAGTGCTACAAGGAGCTCTACCGCATAGGTTTAGCCAGTGGGGTGACACAAGGAGCTCTACTGCATAGGTTTAGCCAGCAGAGTGATACAAGGAGCTCTACTGCATAGGTTTAGCCAGCAGAGTGATACAAGGAGCTCTACCGCATAGGTTTAGCCAGTGGGGTGACACAAGGAGCTCTACTGCATAGGTTTAGCCAGCAGAGTGCTACAAGGAGCTCTACCGCATAGGTTTAGCCAGCAGAGTGCTACAAGGAGCTCTACCGCATAGGTTTCGCCAGCAGAATTATACAAGGAGCTCTACTGCACAGGTTTAGCCAGCAGAGTTATGCAAGGAGCTCTACTGCATAGGTTTAGCCAGCAGAGTTATACAAGGAGCTCTACCACATAGGTTTAGCCAGGAGAGTGATACAAGGAGCTCTACTGCATAGGTTTAGCCAGCAGAGTTATACAAGGAGCTCTACTGCATAGGTTTCGCCAGCAGAGTTATACAAGGAGCTCTACCGCATAGGTTTAGCCAGCAGAGTGATACAAGGAGCTCTACTGCATAGGTTTCGCCAGCAGTTATACAAGGAGCTCTACTGTATAGGTTTCGCCAGCAGAGTGATACAAGGAGCTCTACTGCATAGGTTTAGCCAGTGGGGTGACACAAGGTGCTCTACTGCATAGGTTTAGCCAGCAGAGTGATACAAGGAGCTCTACCGCATAGGTTTCGCCAGCAGAGTTATACAAGGAGCTCTACTGCATAGGTTTAGCCAGTGGGGTGACACAAGGTGCTCTACTGCATAGGTTTAGCCAGCAGAGTGATACAAGGAGCTCTACTGCATAGGTTTCGCCAGCAGAGTGATACAAGGAGCTCTACTGCATTGGTTTCGCCAGCAGAGTTATACAAGGAGCTCTACTGCATAGGTTTCGCCAGCAGAGTGATACAAGGAGCTCTACTGCATAGGTTTCGCCAGCAGAGTTATACAAGGAGCTCTACCGTATAGGTTTAGCCAGCAGAGTGATACAAGGAGCTCTACCGCATAGACAGCCTGTTTTCAAATTCTGTCTACATCTACGCTCTACCGCCATGTTAGTGATGGACTATTCATAGCCTTGACCTATTTTGTGAAGACACAGCTCTTGTCATTCAGAGAGAGATTTGCCAGAAGCTGATAAGGAAGTTACCCCTTAGGCAATGGTGGTGAATTGTAATTCTGACATTTGATGACAACATTAAACACAAATACAATGAAATAAATATAAAATGTTATAATTCAACGTGAAACTTACGTAACATACTGCTCAGGAAGGATGCATATGTGGCGCTGCCCGTGACTGCTCCGACCTTGGCAGGATTTGTACGGACGGTATGGCAGTGGAAGGCTGTTCCTTTCTCAATGTCTCCTGGTCCCCACACATCCACCTCTACTATATGGTAGTCTGTCAAACTATCAACACCCCCCATCCCCAACAAAAACATGTACTTTAATTTTACTTTTGTTATGGAAACAGAACAGATTTGATTCATGTAGATAATTGAACAAAGGGAATAATGGAAAAATATCAGTTTTTTAGTCTTCCCTGCTTACAAATTACAAAATTCTGGTTTTATTGTACATGGTCACAATGTGTTTTCTTTTATACTTAAAGAAGTAAAAACATTTGTAAATAAATTTTTCTCTGACTTGCCACGTTTCTCTGGTGCTCCTCCTGTCTTAGACAAGTAAATAATATGTGCAATTAATGAAAGAGTGACCTAGGAGCCTCTACCCAATGCAGTCGCTGTGAGTCCAGCACATGCTGGCGTCCTCTCCAGTCAAATGTGGGCAGATTTAGCAACAATATGCAGATGGTCGTGGGTTTCCCCAGGGCTCATTTTCCTACCACCACAATGCTGACGGCTGTTGTATAAGTGAAATATTCTTGAATTCGCCATAAAACACCAATCAAATAAATAAATAAATATATTACAGTCACTGTAGGCTAAGACTGATGTGGCTTACTTTATTTCACCGGCCAGAAGTTTAGCATTTTTAGAGCGACAACATTTTGCCTGACTGCTTCATCTACCTAATTTAAGTGTTCACATTCCAGGTATATGTACGTGGACCATTTGAAGCTCTCCATGTCCTTCTGAAAGTGCATCTTTACATAAACGCCAGCTGAAATGCAGTATTATTGCGAAAATGATGCTGAAATGATTCGGTTTTTTTCACTAAAGATGCAAGCGTCATACACCAAATGTTTCAAAATACTGGCTGCAAAGGTTAAAGAATTAGGGTACACAAAAGAATGGGAACAAAACCAAGTACCTTGGATCGGACACAAGACTGCCCTGAACCTTGTCAAAGCCCAGGTTACTAGCAGCCATTGCTCCTACTGCCATGGTGTTGACGTTATTTGGCGCCAAGGGACATAACTCTCTAACTGGTCCTGTGCACGGTTACAAGAAGCTATTAGTATTCTGCAAAGGTACAGATCTGCAATGACGGCAACAAAGTTTGTTGTGCCATCATAAGTAAGATACAGGTATTAACCAATCATTAAAAGGAGAAATGGGTGGTATAAGCTACAGATCTGCAATGACGGAGGCAAAGTTTGTTGTGCCATCATAAGTAAGATACAGATATTAACCAATCATGAACAGGAGAAATGGGTGATATAAGCTACAGATCTGCAATGACGGCAACAAAGTTTGTTGTGCCATCATAAGTAAGATACAGGTATTAACCAATCATAAACAGGAGAAATGGGTGGTATAAGCTACAGATCTGCAATGACAGCAACAAAGTTTGTTCTACCATCATAAGTAAGATACAGGTATTAACCAATCATAAACAGGAGAAATGGGTGGTATAAGCTACAGATCTGCAATGACGGAGGCAAAGTTTGTTGTACAATCATAAGTAAGATACAGGTATTAACCAATCATTAACAGGAGAAATGGGTGGTATAAGCTACAGATCTGAATTGACGGAAGCAAAGTTTGTTCTACCATCATAAGTAAGATACAGGTATTAACCAATCATAAACAGGAGAAATGGGTGGTATAAGCTACAGATCTGCAATGACGGAGGCAAAGTTTGTTGTGCCATCATAAGTAAGATACAGGTATTAACCAATCATGAACAGGAGAAATGGGTGGTATAAGCTACAGATCTGCAATGACGGCAGCAAAGTTTGTTGTGCCATCATAAGTAAGATACAGGTATTAACCAATCATAAACAGGAGAAATGGGTGGTATAAGCCACAGATCTGCAATGACGGCAGCAAAGTTTGTTCTACCATCATAAGTAAGATACAGGTATTAACCAATCATAAACAGGAGAAATGGGTGGTATAAGCTACAGATCTGCAATGACGGAGGCAAAGTTTGTTGTGCCATCATAAGTAAGATACAGGTATTAACCAATCATTAACAGGAGAAATGGGTGGTATAAGCTACAGATCTGCAATGACGGCAGCAAAGTTTGTTGTGCCATCATAAGTAAGATACAGGTATTAACCAATCATTAACAGGAGAAATGGGTGGTATAAGCTACAGATCTGCAATGACGGCAGCAAAGTTTGTTGTGCCATCATAAGTAAGATACAGGTATTAACCAATCATTAAAAGGAGAAATGGGTGGTATAAGCTACAGATCTGCAATGACGTCAGCAAAGTTTGTTGTGCCATCATAAGTAAGATACAGGTATTAACCAATCATAAACAGGAGAAATAGGTGGTATAAGCTACAGATCTGCAATGACGGAGGCAAAGTTTGTTGTGCCATCATAAGTAAGATACAGGTATTAACCAATCATAAACAGGAGAAATGGGTGGTATAAGCTATAGATCTGCAATGACAGAGGCAAAGTTTGTTCTACCATCATAAGTAAGATACAGGTATTAACCAATCATAAACAGGAGAAATGGGTGGTATAAGCTACAGATCTGCAATGACGGAAGCAAAGTTTGTTGTGCCATCATAAGTAAGATACAGGTATTAACCAATCATTAACAGGAGAAATGGGTGGTATAAGCTACAGATCTGCAATCACGGCAGCAAAGTTTGTTGTGCCATCATAAGTAAGATACAGGTATTAACCAATCATTAACAGGAGAAATGGGTGGTATAAGCTACAGATCTGCAATGACGGAGGCAAAGTTTGTTGTGCCATCATAAGTAAGATACAGGTATTAACCAATCATTAAAAGGAGAAATGGGTGGTATAAGCTACAGATCTGCAATGACGGCAGCAAAGTTTGTTCTACCATCATAAGTAAGATACAGGTATTAACCAATCATTAACAGGAGAAATGGGTGGTATAAGCTACAGATCTGCAATGACGGCAGCAAAGTTTGTTGTGCCATCATAAGTAAGATACAGGTATTAACCAATCATAAACAGGAGAAATAGGTGGTATAAGCTACAGATCTGCAATGACGGAGGCAAAGTTTGTTGTGCCATCATAAGTAAGATACAGGTATTAACCAATCATAAACAGGAGAAATGGGTGGTATAAGCCACAGATCTGCAATGACGGCAGCAAAGTTTGTTCTACCATCATAAGTAAGATACAGGTATTAACCAATCATAAACAGGAGAAATGGGTGGTATAAGCTACAGATCTGCAATGACGGAGGCAAAGTTTGTTGTGCCATCATAAGTAAGATACAGGTATTAACCAATCATAAACAGGAGAAATGGGTGGTATAAGCTACAGATCTGCAATGACGGAGGCAAAGTTTGTTGTGCCATCATAAGTAAGATACAGGTATTAACCAATCATAAACAGGAGAAATGGGTGGTATAAGCTACAGATCTGCAATGACAGAGGCAAAGTTTTGTTGTGCCATCATAAGTAAGATACAGGTATTAACCAATCATAAAACAGGAGAAATAGGTGGTATAAGCTACAGATCTGCAATGACAGAGGCAAAGTTTGTTGTGCCATCATAAGTAAGATACAGGTATTAACCAATCATTAAAAGGAGAAATGGGTGGTATAAGCTACAGATCTGCAATGACGGAGGCAAAGTTTGTTGTGCCATCATAAGTAAGATACAGGTATTAACCAATCATGAACAGGAGAAATGGGTGGTATAAGCTACAGATCTGCAATGACGGCAGCAAAGTTTGTTCTACCATCATAAGTAAGATACAGGTATTAACCAATCATAAACAGGAGAAATGGGTGGTATAAGCTACAGATCTGCAATGACGGAGGCAAAGTTTGTTGTGCCATCATAAGTAAGATACAGGTATTAACCAATCATGAACAGGAGAAATGGGTGGTATAAGCTACAGATCTGCAATGACGGAGGCAAAGTTTGTTGTGCCATCATAAGTAAGATACAGGTATTAACCAATCATGAACAGGAGAAATGGGTGGTATAAGCTACAGATCTGCAATCACGGCAGCAAAGTTTGTTCTACCATCATAAGTAAGATACAGGTATCAACCAATCATTAACAGGAGAAATGGGTGGTATAAGCTACAGATCTGCAATGACGGAGGCAAAGTTTGTTGTGCATCATAAGTAAGATACAGGTATTAACCAATCATGAACAGGAGAAATGGGTGGTATAAGCCACAGATCTGCAATGACGGCAGCAAAGTTTGTTGTACAATCATAAGTAAAATACAGGTATCAACCAATCATAAACAGGAGAAATGGGTGGTATAAGCCACAGATCTGCAATGACGGCAGCAAAGTTTGTTGTACAATCATAAGTAAGATACAGGTATTAACCAATCATAAACAGGAGAAATGGGTGGTATAAGCTACAGATCTGCAATGACGGCAGCAAAGTTTGTTGTACAATCATAAGTAAGATACAGGTATTAACCAATCATTAACAGGAGAAATGGGTGGTATAAGCTACAGATCTGCAATGACGGCAGCAAAGTTTGTTGTGCCATCATAAGTAAAATACAGGTATTAACCAATCATAAACAGGAGAAATGGGTGGTATAAGCCACAGATCTGCAATGACGGCAGCAAAGTTTGTTGTACAATCATAAGTAAGATACAGGTATTAACCAATCATGAACAGGAGAAATGGGTGGTATAAGCTGAATTCTGGCCTAAAAAGCAAGCAAAATTATTAGTCAAAGACTGCTCTGAGATGAGGTTTGGGACAATTCTGTTCCGCCAAAGATGACTCCAAACAAGCCTTAGAGCGCGCTATATTAAAAAACCTTGATACAGTTACCTGAGTTTATGTTGAGATTGTCAGAACGGAGCGTCACTTTGATCATCACCAAGGAATCCTTGCTCACGTGGCTGAAGAAATAACCGAATGACATTGCACTTGCGATAAATCGACAGACAGAAAGATAAGTGTCGACAAAACTCAGGCCGTGGAGACATATTTGATGGGTAATTTTTGTCTCAAACATCGTCACAAACTCCCATGGTAGCTGCATCAGGTTTTTCAATGGAGGGCGCTTTGTTGTTCCTCCCCTCCATCATTGGCCCAACAAAATTTTGCCAAACTTAACATCAGAGCAATCTACAAACTAACTACATGTAACGTGTAAAAAGTACATATTTATGATCAGACAATCCAACAGTTGTGTTTTTCATCCCTTTTAAGAAATGTGCAGAAAGCCAACCAAACGAATGTATTAAATATAAAATTATTAAAAACAAATTTTCTTATAAGCTATCTCTTCTTTAAGGTTTTGTAGGTCATACTTTAGGTTGTGTTTTCTCATAGGTTATGTTTTCTCACAGCTCATTTCTTCTCATAGGTTAAGTTTTCTCAAAGATTATGTTTTCTCATAGGTTATGTTTTTTCATAGGTCATTTTTTTTAACAGGTTATTTTCTCTCATAAGTTTTCTTGTAGGTTACGTTTTCTCATGTGTGTGGCTTATGTTTTCTCACACGTGCCGGTCATGTTTTCTCATTCACGTGGGTTGTTTTCTCATACACGTGGGTTGTGCTTTCTCATACACATGGGTTATGTTTTCACATACACGTGGGTTATGTTTTCACATACATTTGGGTTATGTTTTCTCATACATGTGGGTTATGTTTTCTCATACACGTGGGTTATGTTTTGTCATACAAGTGGGTTATGTTTTCTCACCATCAAAGAGAACCACAGCATCACTTTTGACTTCATCATTCTTTATCTTCAGTTCACCTTCCAGTTTAAATGACGACGGGTGTTTCTTCATCGTTATTTTCAACGCCTGAAATTATTCCATTACATGTTATGCAACATTTCTTATTGTGTTTGGGTCCTCTGTGGCTCAGTTGGTTAGCGCGCTAGCACAGCGTAATGGCCCAGGAGTCTCTCACCAATGCGGTCGCTGTGAGTTCAAGTCCAGCTCATGCTGGCTTCCTCTCCAGCCGTCTGTGTGAAGGTCTGCCAGCAACTTGCGGATGGTCGTGGGTTTCCCCCGGGCTCTGCCCGGTTTCCACCCACCATAATGCTGACTGCCGTCGTATAAGTGAAATATTAAAACACCAATCAAAAGAAAAAAAAAAAAATCTTACTGTGTTGATTTCCTGGTCTTATGTATGTACTTTTCTGCAGGTGTCAGCTAAATATCTTGTTACCAAAGTGTAAACCAAAAAATTGATTTTTCTGATGAACATCTCATCAACTCAAATACAAGAACATTGAACGGTTTCCTATACTTATTTATCTGTTTGGTTGGTGAATAACTATTTGCAAACAAATATGTCACTTTAGTTCCAGATGCAGAGAACTACTTCACAAAATTTGTCCTGACTTTGAACCTATTGGTCAAGGGCAAGTGGTCTGAAGAGAAACAAATTTGGAATGACTTGTCAGCAATTGACCAAATTTTCTTAAAAAGAAAATCAGAGGAAAAAGTTTTATATCACAATCTGAACAACAGACAGGTATCAGCACTGAACATGCGCAAAATGGTGAAAACCTGTGGTTAGTTTGACATGTTACGTTATTATGGTTCCCACCTGTAGAGTTCCACGCTGAGCCATTTTCTGCACATCATCCGCACCCCAGAGCGCTCCTACTGGAATGTAAAGACCATGTTTAACAGCAGCAGAACGCAGCTGCCCCTCTAGCTCTGCACTTGCAAGTGCTGTAGGTGAGCCAACCTGAAATGAACCAATTAAGTACACTGTTAACATGATTATATACCCCATTTCTGTATTACTTGTAAGAGTATCCAAATTTTTCTTAATTTAAAAAATGGCAGATTAATACTGTTTTCAAAAACAGAAAAACATTGATAAAACAATAATTTGAGTACAACAGACCTACTCTGAATTATCTCCCTTTTTACACAACAGCAATTATGACGTAATGCGAGACTAGTTTTGGTCGTGAAACTACGAGAAGTGGGACCTCGCCTGTTTAAACATGCTGTATGTAGGTTATGTCATAACAGTCACAAACATGGCAATAGAATGTAAAAAAGACATGATATCGGCCTTTAAGAGTCGCACAAATATTAAGAGATCTTAAATGATGTTTTTCAGCTTATAGGTAGAATATATAATATGATTGTGTGACAAAGTAAAATTGGCCAAAGCTGCATGTCTATTGTATTTAAGTATTTAAGTAGGATTTTTAAATCACCTCTTAATGGAATTTAATAAATGCATAACGATTATCCTGGGCTTTCCAATTAAATTTACAAATTTAAAATCTGTCTTAAACTCAGGGAACTTGACATTAGCCATTTTCTGATGTCCAACCCTAACCACAGCTTACTCCTAAAATCGCACTTTTTAAACTGGAGAGTGACTTCATGGGAGATAATTTGATGCCTCCTATTCTTAAAAACTAAATTACCATGTAATCTGTCTGAGTAAGGAACTCAGCCCCATACTGGAATGATATACCGGGATGTGCCACCTCAATGATCAAATCGGCCTTTCTGTAATATAATCAGGAAAATTCATTAAAATTCACATTTATTACTGTAGTTATTTGTTTATTTGATTAAAGTTTTACACCACACTCAGGAATATTTCATTTATACAACAGTGACCTGCATTATGGTGGGAGGAAATTGGGAAGGGCCTAGAGGAAACCAGAAAGGGCTTGGAGGAAACCAGCAACTATCAGCAGATTTCTGGCAGACCTTCTCATGGATGACCAGATGGAAAGCCTGCAAGAGCAGATTTCCGGCAGACCTTCTCATGGATGACCAGATGGAAAGCCTGCAAGAGCTGGACTTGAACTCTTATCCATCACATTGGTGGGAGGTTCCTGGGTCGGTGTGCTGCACATTTGCTAGTTCTGTGCAGCTTTCACAACAATGCCCACTTTACATATCAGGAAAATGTTTGTCCAAAACTAATCATGTTGTGTTAAAACGAACAAATAAATTGAATGAAAAATAATTGTTTACCAATAAAGAGTTATTTTTCGTACTAACTTCTTTCATTTGCATACTTAACAGCTCTCAAAGATAGAACAATTTTGAGGTCCATTTAATACAATTTCTTTATGCATGGTCATCATATCACCTTAAAAAATTGGGATCTGAAACCTTTGATTTTATTCTAAAATGGCCCTCCATATAAAACACCAATATCACAAAAAATTGTTTCTTTAATACGACAGGACAAGGAATATTTCTTCCTGAGTAGTGAGTATCATTTTAAAAATGATGAATAAAATCATGAGCCAGCCATTTTCGACATATCAAGTTTGCCTGATGAGGTTATTCCCTAAGCCTTTTATATACTGTACAATCTCATCACCAGCTTTTCATCATACACTTATTTGGGTGAACTGAAGCTGTCCTTTCCATTTTCAACAGAATTCATTTTTTAATTCAGGACAAATGTTCCTTGTAAACGAGAAAGGCTAAGCTAATGATCTTGTTTTCAGTCACAAAAAGACTGCCCCTGCATGGCCATTGCTTTACCCTGACAGACGTACTGTAAAAGTGAAATAGCCGATAACATACTCGCTACAACGCATGTACCATTCTCTGTAATAGCTTCACAACACTGCCTCCTCTAGCAAATTTTGTAGAGATATCATGAACGGCGCAATTGTCACTGCAGTCATGGCGATGAGGCAGGAAATGATATCAGAAAACACAAATGCTCTGTCTCAACCTCTGTTTCTATTTGTACTTCTTACACATAAATTCCTTTTATCCAAACGACGTGCAACGTAATTCTATCAGACATCTGTCACAATTTTATTGCTGAAGACTGATTAAACACATACGTTCCTGAATGTGTATCTAAAAAATAATGTTCCTGCCATGGGTGTTTAGCAACAGTTTTATAGTCATAAGGTGTATGAGATTATTATTTTGGGTCAAAGACGTAGCCACCAGACACCCATAGCAGGAAACACTATTTCAATTCTGCCACCCTCCCCAAAACGCTTAATACAAGTAATCTTCTAATTAATATGAAAAACTCCAGTCAAGTAAACACTCTCACACCCATGCATATTAAGTACATGTAGCACTGGAAGATCCAAGCCAAGTTTTTCTCAATAGCGCACAGCCTGCAACTTCATACATACCAGGCTAAACCATTGTTTTTGGACAAAGAGGGTACCAGTCTTTACAGTACTCGAGCTCGAAGCTATATCAAACTGATGGCAAATGCACCTGCTGAAAATAATCTGTGAAGTGTTTTGAACAGTGAAAGATTCATTGGTAACGGTCTGCTTGTAATCTTCGACAATGACACATTTTTCACTGTGAAATGAACACTGCTGCCCAGTGTGGTTTACATACTGTCTGCAGCACACACTGGTTAGTACATGTACACATCAGAATCTTGCCGTGACGTGACTGCCTTTGCCGGGAATGAAAGTTGCAAATCGTTCGCCATACACTGGTTACACAAGTTTAACCTTTCTGTGACATCACAACGTCAAAATAGCTTTCGTCCAGGATGGAATGAAATTAACGTCACGAGATGTATTTTTGTCAGCAAAAACGTTTTATTTTATGACAGACTCGTCCCTTCTATTTATGCCATTGGACGAGCATTTTGCATGCGCACTGAAGGGAGTAAAACATGAGATTTATGGTCTTTGGTCGTCTTTACATGTAATACGAGAATGCTTGTGGGTTATAGAAGAGTCCATTTAGGTTACCTGTCCCCGAATGCACACTGTGTATTAGTCTATTAGGTTACCTGTCCCTGAGAGCACACTGTGTATTAGTTTACCAGGATACCTGTTTCTGAATGCATTTTGTAAATAACTGTATCAGTTACCTGTCCCTGAATGCACTCAAATCCTCAAGGATGTAGTCTGGCTTCACCTTCCCTTCAAAAACAGTCTTGCTCCTGTTCCACACAAATGCCAATTCCAGGGAAGGGTTTTCCAGGATAGCATCCACTAAATACTGGCCTGAATCAAAACAAGACGTAAATCAATGATCCTGATGTCTAAAAAAGAGAGAACAGCAATTCCTGAATATAAAACCCTTAAAGTTTAGGGGATCGAAAGTTGGGGACTGAAGTTATTAAAACTTATCAATATAGCTTCAAGAGTAGACCAAGATTTAATGGTGTAGTGTGTGACTCGATGGGCATATACCAGTAAATGTACGAAGTGAATTATCATTTCTGACATGTAGGTAGGTGCACTGTAACAAGGGGTAACAGGGGTTGACAAAAGTCATCTGGAGATCTTCTGGTATGTCTGTGTATCAAGTTACCACCATAACAAGTACACATGCACTCAAATAGCTGCCACAATGTCAATACTGTCTAGCTCTCAGGCCCCTAACTTGTTTATAATCAAGTATATGGCCCATGCTTATATTTACAGATACACTGTGTAGGATATAAAAATCTGACCAACCGACGCAGGGACAAACAAACAGACAAAGATTTACTGAGCTGCTTAGCATTGCTACAATCATATAATTTGCACCAAACAAAACAGAGGACAAAACCTGCTTGAACAGGATAATTACACATGGTTTTATCTGGATTCTGTGCTAGAGCTAGTACACGACTGCTCTGACAAAGTCTGCATTTGGCTGATCATATGATCCGCCAAAACCAACCATTTAAAAGTCTGATCAAATGCATTTCGTCGCAGCCAAGTATGTGCAGGCTGCCACTACAGCAGGTCATTTTTTACATTACCAACACTAAAGACTCGTAGGACAATGCATCCTTGGAAATAACTGATCAACATTGTTCTTGCAGTATAAATGAGCAGATGAAAAGGGAAGGAACATATGTGACTCAGCCGCTTTTAATATTGTCTTTGTGATGCACCTGACAAACTGCTCTGAGATATTTTTGAAATGGTACATGGGTGAACTGACATTACATGTTGTTTGTGGTCATCGTTGGCAACAAACAATTCTAGTGGGCTTATGTTGCACATAAAATGCCACTGGTATAAAATACATTTGATCGGGAAATAATTAAGGCTTTATTATGTCATAAATTCCGGAGACATTGTGTGGTGCCTGCTGACAGTTGTTTCATACCTCGTCATCTTAAATATACATGTAGGGTACAATAATAGGGTTTGCACACTGCATTTGAGCGCCTGTGTGATGCACACACCACTGGGTGCACATATCTAGGATTGCGGACTGCATCCGAGCGCCTGTGTGATGCACACACCACTGGGTGCACATATCTAGGATTTGCACACTGAACCTGAGCGCCTGTGTTATGCACACACCACTGGGTGTACATATCTAGGATTTGCAGACTGCATCCGAGCGCCTGTGTGATGCACACACCACTGGGTGTACATATCTAGGGATTGCGCGCTGCATATGAGCGCCTGTGTGATGCACCCACTACTGGGTGTACATATCTAGGGTTTAGGCACTGCATCTGTGCGCCTGTGTGATGCACACACCACTGGGTGTACATATTTAGGGTTTAGGCACTGCATCCGAGCGCCTGTGTGATGCACACACCACTGGGTGTACATATCTAGGGTTTAGGCACTGCATCCGAGCGCCTGTGTGACGCACACACCATGGGGTGGACATATCTAGGGTTTACACACTCCATCTGAGCGCCTGTGTGACGCACACACCAATGGGGTGGACATATCTAGGGTTTACACACTGTACCTGTGCGCCTGTGTGATGCACACACCACTGGGTGTACATATCTTGGGTTTACGCACTGCATCTGAGCGCCTGTGTGATGCACACACCACTGGGTGTACATATCTAGGGTTTACACACTGCATCTGAGCGCCTGTGTGATGCACACACCACTGGGTGTACATATCTAGGATTTGCACACTGAACCTGAGCGCCTGTGTTATGCACACACCACTGGGTGTACATATCTAGGATTTGCAGACTGCATCCGAGCGCCTGTGTGATGCACACACCACTGGGTGTACATATCTAGGGATTGCGCGCTGCATATGAGCGCCTGTGTGATGCACCCACTACTGGGTGTACATATCTAGGGTTTAGGCACTGCATCTGTGCGCCTGTGTGATGCACACACCACTGGGTGTACATATTTAGGGTTTAGGCACTGCATCCGAGCGCCTGTGTGATGCACACACCACTGGGTGTACATATCTTGGGTTTACGCACTGCATCTGAGCGCCTGTGTGATGCACACACCACTGGGTGTACATATCTAGGGTTTACACACTGCATCTGAGCGCCTGTGTGATGCACACACCACTGGGTGTACATATCTAGGATTTGCACACTGAACCTGAGCGCCTGTGTTATGCACACACCACTGGGTGTACATATCTAGGATTTGCAGACTGCATCCGAGCGCCTGTGTGATGCACACACCACTGGGTGTACATATCTAGGGATTGCGCGCTGCATATGAGCGCCTGTGTGATGCACCCACTACTGGGTGTACATATCTAGGGTTTAGGCACTGCATCTGTGCGCCTGTGTGATGCACACACCACTGGGTGTACATATTTAGGGTTTAGGCACTGCATCCGAGCGCCTGTGTGATGCACACACCACTGGGTGTACATATCTTGGGTTTAGGCACTGCATCCGAGCGCCTGTGTGATGCACACACCATGGGGTGGACATATCTAGGGTTTACACACTCCATCTGAGCGCCTGTGTGACGCACACACCAATGGGGTGGACATATCTAGGGTTTACACACTGTACCTGTGCGCCTGTGTGATGCACACACCACTGGGTGTACATATCTTGGGTTTACGCACTGCATCTGAGCGCCTGTGTGATGCACACACCACTGGGTGTACATATCTAGGGTTTACACACTGCATCTGAGCGCCTGTGTGACGCACACACCACTGGGTGTACATATCTAGGGTTTAGGCACTGCATTTGAGCGCCTGTGTGATGCACACACCACTGGGTGTACATATCTTGGGTTTACACACTGCATCTGAGCGCCTGTGTGATGCACACACCACTGGGTGCACATATCTTGGGTTTACACACTGCATCTGAGTGCCTGTGAGATGCACACACCACACATCTGAGGTTTACGCACTGCACCTGTGCACCTGTGTGATGCACGCACCACTGGGTGCACATATCTAGGATTTGCACACTGCATCTGAGCGCCCGTGTTATGCACACACCTCTGGGGGCACATATCTAGGGTTTACACACTGCATCTGAGCGCCTGTGTGATGCACACACCTCTGGGTGTACATATCTTGGGTTTACACACTGCATCTGAGCGCCTGTGTGATGCACACACCACTGGGTGTAGATATCTTGGGTTTACACACTGCATCTGAGCGCCTGTGTGATGCACACACCACTGGGTGCACATATCTTGGGTTTACACACTGCATCTGAGTGCCTGTGAGATGCACACACCACACATTTGAGGTTTACGCACTGCACCTGTGCACCTGTGTGATGCACGCACCACTAGGTGTACATATCTTGGGTTTACACACTGCATCTGAGCGCCCGTGTTATGCACACACCTCTGGGGGCACATATCTTGGGTTTACACACTGCATCTGAGTGCCTGTGAGATGCACACACCACACATCTGAGGTTTACGCACTGCACCTGTGCACCTGTGTGATGCACGCACCACTGGGTGCACATATCTTGGGTTTACAGTTTACACACTGCATCTGAGCGCCCGTGTTATGCACACACCTCTGGGGGCACATATCTAGGGTTTACACACTGCATCTGAGCGCCTGTGTGATGCACACACCACTGGGTGTACATATCTAGGGTTTACACACTGCATCTGAGCGCCTGTGTGATGCACACACCACTGGGTGTACATATATAGGGTTTACACACTGCATCTGAGCACCTGTGTGATGCACACACCACTGGGTGTACATATATAGGGTTTACACACTGCATCTGTGCGCCTGTGTGATGCACACACCACTGGGTGTACATATATAGGGTTTACACACTGCATCTGTGCGCCTGTGTGACGCACACACCACTGGGTGTACATATATAGAATGTATAAATCCAGGTCATCAGTCCTGTGATGCAGGGCTGATTTAATAAGTTATTGCAGACTTGTCGTCAACACATTTACCACAGGAGCTTTCCTTTGGTCTTTCAACACTTGTTCACCAAGTCTCACATGCTAACTTTAGGACTACCGGTACGAGTTGAGGAGTAGACCTACAAAGAGACTAGGCCTATATATACAGGTACATGGGCCTTATCATGTACTGTTAGCATGGTTAGTGTTATGCGGACACATTGATTAGCATCACTGGTGTCTTATCTGCAGTAGTGTGAATTCACACTATTGCAGATTTTTTTTCGAAATATGACTTTAATTCCATCTGTTAAAGAGCCATCTTTCATACTGTTTTCCTATTTAAACGCTGAGCAGAACAAACCCAAATGGCCATATCCCACAATCCCGATTCTCCACATCGTCAACTCCGCTACAGCTTTCCCGCCATGTGATCGCTTCCGTGTTACTCTCTAACCATAACCTAAATATTCGTGTTTAGAAGCTTTACGTTAGATAGCTCTCTGTTTTACAAATGAATATTATTAATTATTATTAAATTGATCATAAATATATAACATTATGTACAATAATTTTTAACAAACACAAAAAGTACATAACCTCTTTTGCTTACAGATCCTGTCTTCCGGTTTGTTTCCCATAGCAACAAGCCCTCAGCAGCTCCGGCGAATGCTGTTCTCGTTTACGTTTCGTCGAGATTTTCATTAATTCAACAGCTTTCTTCTCGTAACCCATCAAGTAAGTATACACACTGGGCATTAACGAATGTATACGCACATATGAGTCATTTATTGTGAACGAAGTATCATTATTTACATGTAACGGCACCCGACATTGAGCGAAGAACAGGCCAACAACAATAACAAAATACATGTACTACAACAACACTATCGGACTTGGGCTATGTAACAGTTCTCCATGGTGGTACCACTGACCGACTTACTTTCTCTCTTTGCCCAACGCAAACTTTCTCTTCAGTTCAGGCACTGTTATTGTTAACTTTGTCAGCAGCTTATTGAAATATAGGCATATCTTGTTTAAATCTCTGCAGAATTGCTAATCATAATACTAGTGCGAGATTGCTCTGACGTCAGGTTTGCGCGTTTACCAAAATTTTGTTCGGCCAATGATGTCCTGAAACCAATATCAGGGCCTGCTCCATTTAAAACCCTGAAAATGCTTTTACAGTATAATGAAGTCACTTTACCTTCCACAAATAGTAAAATGTATAACATATATGTATTGATTTGAATGTCAGTTTGGCATTCTTTTAATGCTGGTAGTAGTTTTGTCAGTTTTCATAAATAACATAATATGTTGTAATGCTATTGTGTTTTCCGATGTTTTTGTCTAGCATAAATCAAAATGGCTCCCAAAAAGAAGAAGTCTGGCAAAATGTCCAAAATGTCAGAAGAAGATCGTCTTCTCTATGAAGAACAGAAGAGATTAGCTGAGGAGGAAATGAAGAAGAAAAAAGAAGATATGTTGTCACAGTTTTTAAAGGTAATGTGTAATGGCATGTGTTTTATAGGAAGCTTGGTGTATTGAAATCACGTGTGCTATGCTTTGGTTTGAACATGTTGAATCTAATTGTGTTGATGTATGTGTGAACATAAAGGAATGATATCACTAATTTTTTTATGCTGTTCATTGTAAAGTTTTTTTTTGTAAGGTTTGCGTTTTGTCAGTAATTGTGTATGACACCTTTAATAGGGTGTATATGTATGTATGTAAACCAAGCAAATAAATTTTGTTGGCATGCAGTAACACATGAAAATGTTGGTAAATAATGTAAACTCTTGGTGTTTTGCAGGACAAACTGTCGAAAGAAGAAAAGGCCACAAGATTTAACTTGAACAAACTGAACCATCAGTGGAGGAATATAATGCGAGAGGCCAAATCTAAGGAGCTGAAGAAGGATATAGAGATTCTGAGTCAGACGTTTGAACGGGTCGTGGACAGGAAGGACGCTGTCATTAAATCTCTGGCCAAAGACTTAATGGAGGCCGAGGAACAATACGCTATGGCTCTGAGGAGTCACATCCAAAACGTAGATAATATGATAGGTAAGTTTTGGTTCCAGTGGTATACCAGAAAAAAAAGGGTAGGTAACGGTAATTCAACAGCTGATGACAAGCTTGAAATTAAATGTACATGTGTCAGTTACAAGTGGCAAAGGTGTGGATTGCTGGAATTGGAAAATAGCTCATTTGCTAGCATATTTCATGACTTGTATGTTGTTTTAATAGTGTTGCAGTCGTATTGTCAGTCATGCAGGTAACTTATAAATCAGGATTTCTTATAAATCAGTTTGAACCAATATATACATAACTCTGAATACATGGTGGTATAGTGGTCTATATTTTGGTTTGAAATGTCATCTTCAGGTTAAAATGCCTTAGAATGCCTTAAATTATTACTTATGATGATAGCATAATTTTCACAGAAATACAGATTACCGTACCACCATGTGCCATAAATGACCTCAAATTTTGTCCACAAAAGTGCATTTTCAAAGGCAAATAAATGTCGCGAAATATTATTTTTGGTGGTGAAACTTTCCAGTAGAATATCATCCCATGTTCCAAGCAAGCCCCAAAACACCTTTCTAAGCTCAGTAGAACTCTCAGAGTGAGGAAAAATGAGCAAGTTAGTCATGGACGAAATTTATGGTCATTTAGGGTATGTCATGTTCAGAATTCTGTTTATATTGAATTGTGTGTCAGTCAGTCAGTTTGTCAATCTGTAAGTCAATGTTTTCCAGACTTACAGAGACAGAGGCTCCAAACACTGAAGAAGGAATATGAGGAGGAGCTTGAGATACTGAAGACAGAGTTTGACACTGAGAGGAGTATGGTGATAGAGCAGCACTCGGAGGAGATGAACAGCATCGCTGACATCCTCTTTGCCATGGAACACAATAACAGTGAAAGGGAAACGGATGCCAAGTCAGAGTTCCAGAGTATGAGGGATGAGATCAAAAACAAGGTACGCAGTTGAACACTACTGAAATCAACTCTCTAACGGACTCTCTAAAATTATGTTACCTGTACATACACATTCAGCCACTGGATCATATTGAACATGTGGGCATTGTGTACACATACTGTTTTCTATGGGTTGCTACCACAGGGGGCTAAATAATACTTTCGCATTACGCTCTGAAATTAGTTAGTTAAAAAATGCAGTTCTTACAAAAAATAGTTGATCCCAAGACACTTGAGCATATTTGTCTGCAAAATAAACAGGAATTATCCTTCTTCCCCAAGATGTGACATTATTCCAGTGTGTGTGATACATGCAGATGTAATTTTGAATCTCTACCTTGGCCAGAACTTGGAGGAGAAGCATGCTCTACGTGTAGCCCTGGAGAGTAAAGTAGATGACCTGTGGCAGCAGTTCAAACAGGCTCTACAGAACTACACAGAAACCACAGAGGAAAGGAAAATATCATTCGAGACTCTGAAGGTCAAGGACGAGAAGAGCGCCCGCGAAATTGAAATGCAGATGAGGAAACTCCAAAGAATCTCAGTAAGGATGGTCATTGGCAATGCCGACATTCTAGGCGCAAAATCCTGTACTGATATTACCTTTAGGAGAACAGTATATTCTGAAACTTGTTAGACGTTAAACTTGGTAGAAAGTTTTGTAGATATACATTAGCATAGATTTTCTTACTCAGTGTTTGTATGTTACATTGTATCCTTATTGTCTGCTGGCAACCAGCTGATGCCGGTGGGTTACCTCCAGGTTCTGCCCAGTTTCCTCCCACCATAGTGCTAATAACCATAATCCTTCTGATCTTTGGGACACCTGGTCTTTTCTTTTTAGCCTATATACAGGTGATTGTAGCAGGAATGTTTCTTGTTTTCTTGTTTTTTCACATTGTTAGTCCATCTAATGAACAAATGTAATTCTTTGCTTTCAACACTGTCCTAAAAATTAGAAGAAATATTCTTTACTAACTTGAAGGTGTAAAACACCAGTTAAATATATAAAAAAAAATCATGTCTTAACTTGCAAGTTTCATATCTAAGCATATTTTGAAAACGCAGTCATAATCCCCTGACTGGCACGATGACTTGCTCCACGAGGATGATAACAATTTTGTGTTTCTTTAAAAATTTTTTTTTCTTGTGTTCAGGATCAGATTTCACAACTGAAGAGCAAGATGAACTCAAATGCGAAGGAAAGCGAGGAGAGAAACAGAAAACTCAGAGATGTGAGTAACAGAAATAAAATGTTTGCCTTTAACAAAGGCTACCAAATGATAATCTTCATCACTTTTGGCTTGTTGGTCTCTCCAACTACAGATTGATGCTAGACAACAAGTATTGTAGGCAGTACTTGGCAGTTTTCATCATCATGGCATTTAAAGGCTTCATGGAAACAGCGTGTTCACAGGTAGTGTGGGGACAAAGAAGGCTAGATACAACTTGTTATTTGATAGGCTCAGGGTTCAAACTTCTTTTGCTCTTCTCAGAGTTAAAATGAACCTGATATGATATGTGCATTTGCACGACATGAATGTCATAGAAGGTGTGGAGTTATTTCCCTTGTATCAGTTGACATTGACTTGTACAGTATGATTAAGCCTGGATAATGGTTATAGAGATTGCAAAGAAAAAAAAAACACACACACAATTAATTTGAGTTTTCCTCCTTCATCTCTATGTGTATGAAATATGGAAGAGTTAGCTCGCAAGCTCCTAGTTTTTGTTTGCAATTTGGATTTACTATGGGAAAGTCGACCTGCAAATGGTCCTGGGTTTCCCCCGGGCCCTGCACGGTTTCCTCCCACCATAATGCTCGTGGACGTTGTATAAGTGAAATACTCTTGAGAGCGGGCCAATCAAATAAATAAATAAATAAATTTGGCTTTGCCTATACATGTAATACAGTTAACAACAAGTAGGTCACCTTAAAGAAACAAAAAATTGGAATCCAGTGTAACAATTTTGAAGGAAGTCTGATCTAACTGATGAAAATGTATGTGTATTAACTTTTGAACAGTACTGAAATGTTAGTAGTGAATGAGCCACAAACAAATTGTTTGATCGAACGTAATTATTTTAATTTGTTCTCGACATGTAGGAGTCTAATATATAGTTTAGAATGCTTGGAAATAGCTGTCATATAGTTTAATATTTAGTGCTTTGATTTTGTATTCAACCAACATTTGAAATAATTTTTTTTTTGGTTGTTGACAGGAAAGAGAGAAAATGTTAGCGTTGTTCCAAGATTTAAAATGTCAGATGAACAAATTGCGGGATGGTGAGAGAGAAAAGTTAACCAAATTAACCCTGGAGAGCAATGCTGCTGCCAAAGAAGTGAAAAGACATCAAGACAAGGTAAGCCTGGAGTAAAGAAATATCAGTGTACATATGAGACATGCTGAGACTGGGTAGGCACATCCTGTTCTTTATTGGTAAATCTGTTTGTAACAAGCGCATGGAATACCGATTTGTCGCTGGATATCATAAAAATGATTAGGTTGAGAAAAATGTTTAAATATTGAATTGCTTGTACAGATACATTTCACATACATTTTTGGTAGAACACCTTCTTCAGAAAACAGCTTGCTGGCTTCAGTTTAAAGACCTAGTGCTCATAGAAAGGATTTGGCTGTTATTTGAACTTAACTGACTTTGAACCCTTGAAGCAATTTTTTTTCAAGCAATTAAAGGACGCCCTCTAGTCATACATGTATAGTCTTGCGTCCTTGTTTGGTTTCCCTACGGTCATAGTTTTGGCCGCTTTCCTGAAACATTCTTTTGTTTTTGGTGCTCAGATTCAGTAAGATACTTATTTATTTGTTGTTTTAGACTGCACTCGAGGATGTTTAAATAAATATGCAACCGCAACCAGATAACGGGGCAGAATTTTTGTCAGACACAAATCAGATAAACAACAAATAGATAACACCATGAAGGCTCGCCTCATGTATGTTACCGTTATAGCTGTTCACTAATTTTTGTTGTAATCATCTTTGTTTCAGGGTAAACAGATCCTAAAGCTTGCTGAGATGTGCCGTAAGTTGGAGACGGAGGAGGAGAAGGTTCTGCCATTCTATGCATCCTCCCTCACGAAAGAGGAGCAGGAGGATGTGGAGGCGGCTGTCCTGGAAGCTCCCTCAGAGCCCATGTCACAGGTAGGTTCACAGTCTGATGTCATAGTCTGGGGGCATAGGATCCTGGGACCAAGACCACCATCTTAGACTTGTCAAAATTTCAGTCATTAAATTTGGTATGTTCGTTTCTCTTGTTTTAGCTGAAATTTGTTTTACGATAACTTACCCAGAATTTACACTGTGCAGTGTTTCGACCTTGATGTGAAGGAACATATATTTTAACATGATGTGAAATTTTGCCTTAAGTCTAAGATTGCTCTGTGATCCCAGGGCCAGATGTGTGTTCATCAACAGCTTCCTCGCCGTGAGATTTCTTCATGTGGACATGCATCCATGTATACCCTGAGCGACTGAATGAATGATTTTTGTTTAACACCACTTCTGTCTCAGCCGCAACCCTGTGTGATGTATGTGTAGCAGATGTGATATACATCATCCAGTCTGGAAAAGCATGATGTTATGTGTACGCTACACTGGTATCCTAACTTCACAGATATTCACTTTTGATGGTACACAATGTATCTGGGTTCATATTAAGCACATGGAGCCTTGTCTGTCTGTCTGTCTGTCTGTCTGTATGTCTGTCTGTAGACTTGATTTTGTCCATGCATCTGCTCCCAAACTACAGAGCCAGTTTTGATGAAACTTACCATACATTTTGCCCATCATCTGTGCCTGCTTATTATAAAGTGTATGTTTCCTACATTTTCTCCATTCAAACTGGATGTAGCAGTAGTGCAATCAGTGCGCACCAGGAATGGCCAATAAAGCAGTACCTATGAAGCCATATGAAGCAACATGACCTCCTGTTATTTCTTTTAAGGTTTTCTTAGTTTTCTTTCTTTTATTTTTGGAAATGTTGGGGGATGGACATAATGGAGAGGTGGGTGGGGGTGTTGTATTTAGGACACCAATCCTAGTGATATCTGAATTTATTTATTTGATTGGTGTTTTACGCCGCACTCAAGAATATTTCACTTTTACTACAGCGGCCAGCATTATGGTGGGATGTATCGGTATCTAACATTATATACATGTATGTGTAATGTATCTAACATTATATACATGTATGTGTAATGTATCTAACATTATATACATGTATGTGTAATGTATCTAACATTACGATGTGACGCTTCATTCAGAACAGGTTGCCATGGTATTTGAGAAGAGTTCAAAAATCCATATCAGTTTCCTACTACAGAAATTCCAGGTTCCTAACATCTGGACATGCTGTGGGGATTGGATAAGCCTGGGGAAAGTTGGGATTGTTTTCTACCCATACCATTAAGTTAGTGTTGCTCTATAATGAAATGTCACCCTTGTCTCTGCTCTCAGGTGATGCATGAGTATTCTTCCTTGGAAAACTTCTGGAAGCGTTACAACAAAGTGTTGCTGGACAAACTAGCTCTGGACAAGGAGAAGAACTCCATGTTACAGGAGAACCAGCAGCTGCGGATGTTACTGAAGCAGTACCTCGACGGCATCTCCGTCAACGAGGAGATCCTAAGCCAAGTCAATCCACTCTTCATCGTCAACAACAAGACAAACGTCAAGTAAGTCACTGTTTATACACCCAAGGTCTCATTTTCAAACACTTTATGAATAATGTTTCTTGTAAATGACATTTCTTAATTGTTTACAAAAAACTTCACGAGAAATACATGCAGAAGTTTTGTGAAAACAGCCCCCTGGGCTTGAGTGTGGAGATTGCTACCCCTGAGGACAAGCCTGATAAGGCTGTTTGTTCACGTCCAGGTGCGTTCCTCCATGGCCTAGTGGTTATGTCATGAGTGGATTGGATTCCTCTTCAGCTGTGCGTGTAAGGTCTGCCAACAACCTGTAGATGGTTGTGGATTTCTTGGAGGACTATTTCGTCCCACCATAATGTTGGCTGCCATTGCATAAATGAAATATTTTTGAGTATGGTGTAACACTACAATCAAGTAAATAAATCAAATCCTGCTTCCGCTCACTGGTTAACATTTAATTTTTCCATACATTGTCTGGTTTTCTCCGCCTTTTTTGATATTATAACCAGAGTGCATTTGGGAAATTATTGAGTACAAACATATCATGTTAATGTATTTCATTCAGTGAAAGATTACTTGTGTACGTTTGTGTATTTTAGTTTTGTGTCTACGGTCTGTAACATAGAGTTTTGTTGAAGTGATGGCTTGTGTACGGTCATGACAGTTGAAGGTGCATTTTTGTTTTTCACGTCTTGTTGCAAGTTGTAATTGTGTACATTTGGTTACATGTAGGTGAACATTTGGTTACATGTAGATGAACATTTGGTTACATGTAGATGAACATGTAGATGAACATTTGGTTACATGTAGATGAGCATTTGGTTACATGTAGATGTACATTTGGTTACATGTAGGTGAATATTTGGTTACATGTAGGTGAACATTTGGTTACATGTAGATGTACATTTGGTTACATGTAGATGAACATTTGGTTACGTGTAGATGAACATTTGGTTACGTGTAGATGAACATTTGGTTACGTGTAGATGAACATTTGGTTACGTGTAGGTGAACATTTGGTTACATGTAGGTGAGCATTTGGTTACGTGTAGATGAACATTTGGTTACATATAGGTGAACATTTGGCCTGTGATTATAAGCAAACACTTGTTTTATTTCAGCTTCAGTGTACCTGTGATGGACATGAGAGTAGCAAGACCAGGCCAGACTGTGATAGAAGCAGCTCACGTGGTCAAGCACATCGCACTTCCTCGATAGACCACATGTCCTGCCAACAGAGTATGCACCACAAAAACCCAACATCTTTACAATACATATTTGTACAGAAATATTTATGTAAATATCCAAAACATGGTTTAAAAACTTACCACTTGCTTATGAAGGAAAACAAACAGAACCAGTAAACAGATTCTGATGAAATATATCTGAAAGCCAGGAAAGGCAAGGATGTTCACTTTCTAGATTTGTTTCCCACTTTTTGCTTCCGTCCTGATTTGTATGCTGGAGTACCAGCTATCAGCAGGATAGCACAAATTAGTAAGTGCTTATTTAGGCAAACGGTTCAAATGTTTCATACGAACCCCATCTCATCGGTTTGTTATGGTCTGTTATATCCGTGTATTTATAATGTGTATATGTATATATATCATGAAAACAGAATTAAGATTGTGATATACATATGTATGGTACTTTACCTGATTACTAGAGTCTTTGTTTTTTTCCTGCACAGAAGAATTTTGTGTGTAGCCTATAGGCTTTATGTTCAAACATAGCGCTCAAGTCCTGACACATATTTTTTTTACCTTAGTCAAGAATTTTGGAGGTCAGGTTTATGGGTGGAGGAAACCGAAGTAATTCACCGCCCTTCGCCAAGTACCCGAAAAACCGGCCCCTAGACCTGAACTCGTAGCCGAAATCCAGCGAGAGCTGGATTCGAACAGGAAATGGTCAGGGGCCAGGAATATTCGCAGCAAGCTAAGGTTTTAACCATCTGAAACGTTAAGGCCCCTGACTGTGGATGTGAAAGAAAAAATATATGTCCATTGCCGAAAAAACATGTGAAGAAAGAACATAAGCAGGGGAAACTGAAACAGTGGGTTTGGATCAAAAAAAGATTTGAAGAACTTATTGTGTGGCGTTAATAGTCCAACAGTTGACATTTACAGTCCATAAGTCGATATATGGTTTATCCTGTAATGTCTCGAATTGTCTGCCCCCCCGTCAGGTCCCCAGGGTGAGAAGAATAGGACCTCAGCCCCCTAGGCAAGTTTGTCGTAGAAGGCGACTAACCTAGAGCCCCCCCCTCCCCCCTGTATGCTCGGTCAATATAATAGGCTCGCATCTTCTAGGTTGTGCGAGAGGCAACGGGGAAGTGACCTGTTGGCCGTGGGTCGCGACCCACTTATTCCGCCATCGATCTCATTATTACAGATCCATCACTTGGAAGGTGCATGGCGATCTTTGTGGTAGTGACCATTTTCCTATTACCCTAGAGCATTTCACTTTTAATTCTTTAGAACGTGTAGCTAGGTGGAAATTCGATGAAGCAGATTGGATCGCATTTGAAATGTCCTGCGAGGATGATATCATTCCAGATACTCTCAGTGCAGCAGATGATCCTGTGTTAAATTTAATGAGCTTCCAACATATTAAAATCAGAAGGAGAAAATTAAATTGCTCTTTTCTTCTAAAAATTTAGAAGATTATAATCGTTCTTTTAATATCGATGAAATTAAAATTTGCATTAGAAAAGACCCGCGATACTGCATGTGGTCCTGATAACGTATATTATAAGTTTCTGAACCATTTACCACCTGAGCCACTCGAGACTCTCTTGGACGTGCTTAAGAATATTTGAATGACTGGTAACTTTCCACTCTCGTGGAGGAAGGCGTGTATTATTCCCAAATCGGGTAAGGTTCATACTGATCCGTCTAATTACCGTCCTATATCTCTTACCACCTGTGTCTGTAAGACTATGGAACGGATGATTAATGATAGACTTGTTTGGTTTCTTGAAACCAACAAGTTACTTTGTAATGTACAGTGTGGTTTTCGGCAAGGTCGATCAACTTTAGATCACCTAGTTCGATTCGAAACCTTCACTCGGGATGGTTTCATCAATAATGAACATGTGGTATCGATATTTTTCGACCTTGAAAAGGCCTACGACACCACATGAAAATATGGTATTTTAAAAGACCTCGCTGATATGGGCCTGAAAGGCCAATTACCAATATTTATATCAGAAGTTTTATCTAATCGTCAGTTTAAAGTACAGGTGGGGCCCACTCTCTCCGATGGGTGAACCGCAGGGCAGTATTCTATCACCAACTGTGTTCAGCTTAAAAATAAATAGCTGACCAAAAACCTTAACATCTGGCGCAAAGGGTTCTTTATATGTTGATGACTTCCTTATACGCTACCGAGCTAAAAAATATGAATAATACTGAGCGTCAGATGGAGCTTTGTCCAAATAAAATCGAGAAATGGCCAACACAAAACGGTTTTAGATTTTCGACGTCTAAAACGGTCGGTATGCACTTTTGTAACAAATGGAAATTTCATCTTGACCCTGATCTAAAATTTTGTGGTAAACAGGTCAGAATTGTTGGAGAAACTAAATTTTAAATGGCTGAAATATTGCCGATGTGACGTTAAGCCATAATCATTGATTCATTCATTCGAATTGTCTATAACTGGCTGTGACTATAATTGTCGGATTGCAGAGACAAATAACCCTAGCGCAGCGTAGTGACCCTGACGCCTCCCACCAATGCGGCCGCTGTGAGTTCAAGTCCATCTCATGCTGGCTTCCTCTCTGGCCGTACGTGGGAAGGTCTTCCAGCAACCTGCGGATGGTCATGGGTTTCCCCCGGGCCCTGCCCGGTTTCCACCCACCATAATACTGGCCGCCGTCATATAAGTGAAATATTCTTGAGTACGGCGTAAAACACCAATCAAATAAATAAATAAATAAATAAATAAATAAACAAATAACCCAGGAACCCCTTCATGCATTGCAATGTCATTAGAGGGGTCAGATCCGTTCTCGCAGCGCATAAAGTTAATTGATAACCTTACAGCGCCAGATATTTAGTCATAAAGCATATGCATTTATTTATTTAATTGATTTGTGTTTCACGACATACTGACTTAAAGCCTACGTAGGTCCATGTAAATATGAAATGCATAGGCCTACCTGTATACCGGCATTGTCGGTGAATAAAATGCTTCTATCGCTTGAATGCCAGAGGCAAACTTGCGTGAATGCCATCATATGTGCCGGTGAATACATAGATCTGTTGTTATAGGCATCTAGGTCTTTATCTTTGTTGATGCTGTTCATGTATGTAAATAGCTATCCCTCTGCACGCTGCCGCAGTAATGGTTTGTTGTGCGCGTGCTAAGAACGTGCATAATTCAGTACCAACGGCGTTAATCAAGCGGCGGCCATGTTGGTACTTTCCCAGGACGGTTGTCTTGTTGGTACTCTCCCAGAGCGGCTGTCTTGTTGGTACTCTCCCAGAGCTGCTGCCGTGTTCGTACTTTCCCAGAGCGGCTGTCGTGTTGGCAGTCTCCCAGAGCGGCTGTCGTGTTGGCAGTCTCCCAGAGCGGCTGTCGTATTCGTACTCTCCTAGAGCGGCTGTCGTGTTGGTTCTCTCACAGAGCCATTGTCCTGTTGGCACTCTGCCAGAGGCTATACTAGAGGTAAATGCTCATGAGACGTTCTCACGAGAGGGGTTGTATAGGCTACCGTGAATGTATTGGTGTATATGTATGAATTCCGGGAGTCTACATGAACTGATGAATAAGATCTAATGCCACATACATGTTCCACGAATTCGAATGAATGTGAAAATGAATGAATAATGCCTCATTTATTTACCACGAATTTGAATGAATGAATGAATATGGTCGAACGACGTATATTTGTACCACGAATTCGAATGTCTGCATGTATGATTGACAGCGGAATATTGTTCACTCACAATGTCTCCAATTGCTTGTATATGAAAAGTTATTATTAATATTTCATATATCCACGTAGACTAATATATATACTACAACATACGTGCCGGTTTGAGCCATCAAAATAATAGATACGTTAAAGTCCACAATAGAACGAAAACTTTATCTTTGAGTGTCGGCCTTAATGGAGCAATTAATCACAAGATAATAACGTCCAAAAAGTCCTTATATTTCATGTTTTCCTGCATAAGCTCCATCTACGTATACCCATCACATAGTCAGGGCGTCTTGATATTTGTTATAACGAAATGGTAAGTTGCTAAAATACGGAGAAGACTCTCTCGCCGGATATAGTTTTATGTCTGTGCCAAGCATGTTACCCACAATCCGGGCGAAGGGTGTGCGCTGCCAGGCCTATCAACAGTCACGTCATCTTCACTGTATATAGGCACGCAACCTACATATAACTGACAGACTTGAAGCCATTATTATTTGTTTTTGTAAAATCCAAGCGCCAATTTGCCCCAAAAAAAAAAAAAAAAAAAAAAAGAAAGAAAGAAAAGGAAGGGGAACTGTTTCCAGACACCGTAAAGCCTTTATAGTCTGTTTGTTTTCGTATTCATCGTTGCTTTTATCACTTTAACGAATGTCACACTGTCTCGTTGCATCAGATTGGTTTTCAATGGAACCGCAAATAAAAAAAATATCTTATTAAAAATTTTTTATGATTGTAAAGCCCACCAAACTGACACCAGTTACCTCTTAGTGTGTAACATCTTTGTTTATTGTCGCCACGATATGGCCGAAATATTGCCAATGTGACGGTAAGCCATAATCGTTCATTCATTCTTCGTTCATTGTTATCCGGATTATTTGCACAGTTCCTTACACGCTTTCTGACTGAGTGTGTTACACGTAAACCGAAGTATCCCTATACACAGACACATGTATACGGCAGCATCCCTACACACAGATACATGTATACGGCAGTATCCCAACACACAGATACATCTATACTGCAGTATCCTTACACACAGATACATGTATACGGTAGCATCCCTACACACACACACATGTATACGGCAGTATCCCCACACACAGATACATGTATACGGCAGTATCCCCACACACAGATACATCTAAACTGCAGTATCCTTACACACAGATAAATGTGTACGGCAGTATCCCTAGACACAGATACATGTATACGGCAGTATCCCTAGACACAGATACATGTATACGGCAGTATCCCCACTCAGATTCATGTATACGGCAGTATCCCTACATACAGATACATGTATACTGTAGTATCCCTACACACAGATACATGTATACTGTAGTATCCTTACACACAGACGCACGTATACAGCAGTATCTCTACACACAAATACATGTATACGGCAGTATCCTTAGACACAGATACATGTATACGGCAGTATCCCCACTCAGATACATGTACACGGCAGTATCCCCACACACAGATACATGTATACGACAGTATCCCCACACACAGGTATATCTATACTGCTGTATCCTTACACACAGATAAATGTGTACGGCAGTATCCTTAGACACAGATACATGTATACGGCAGTATCCTTAGACACAGATACATGTATACGGCAGCATCCCTACATACAGATACATGTATACTGTAGTATCCCTACACACAGATACATGTATACTGTAGTATCCTTACACACAGACGCACGTATACGGCAGTATCCCTACACACAAATACATGTATACGGCAGTATCCTTAGACACAGATACATGTATACGGCAGTATCCCCACTCAGATACATGTACACGGCAGTATCCCCACACACAGATACATGTATACGACAGTATCCCCACACACAGGTATATCTATACTGCTGTATCCTTACACACAGATAAATGTGTACGGCAGTATTCTTAGACACAGATACATGTATACGGCAGCATCCCTACATACAGATACATGTATACTGTAGTATCCCTACACACAGATACATGTATACTGTAGTATCCTTACACACAGACGCACGTATACGGCAGTATCCCTACACACAAATACATGATAATTATACAGCATCCCCACACACAGATACATCTATACTGCAGTATCCTTACACACATACATGTATACGGCAGTACCCTTAGACACAGATACATGTATACGGCAGTATCCCTACACACAGATACATGTATACGGCAGTATCCCTACATACAGATACATGTATACTGTAGTATCCTTACACACAGACGCACGTATACAGCAGTATCCCTACACACAAATACATGTATACGGCAGTTTCCTTACACACAGATACATGTATACGGCAGTATCCCCACTCAGATACATGTACACGGCAGTATCCCTACATACAGATACATGTACACGGCAGTATCCCTACATACAGATACATGTATACGGCAGTATCCTTAGACACAGATACATGTATACGGCAGTATCCCCACTCAGATTCATGTATACGGCAGTATCCCTACACACAGATACATGTATACGGCAGTATCCCCACACACAGATACATCTATACGGCAGTATCCTTACACACAGATAAATGTGTACGGCAGTATCCCTACACACACACACATGTATACGGCAGTATCTCTACACACAGACACATGTATACGGCAGTATCCCTACATACAGATACATGTATACGGCTGTATCTCTACACACAGATACATGTATATGACAGTATCCCTACTCAGATACATGTATACAGCCGTATCCCTCCACACAGATACATGTATACTGTAGTATCTCTACACACAGATGCATGTATACTGTAGTATCCTTACACACAGACGCACGTATACAGCAGTATCCCTACACACAAATACGTGTATACGGCAGTATCCTTAGACACAGATACATGTATACGGCAGTATCCCCACTCAGATACATGTACACGGCAGTATCCCTACACACAGATACATGTATACGGCAGTATCCCTACACACAGATACATGTATACTGTAGTATCCCTACACACAGACGCATGTATACGGCAGTATCCCTACACACAGATACATGTATACTGTAGTATCCCTACACACAGACGTATGTATACGGCTGTATCCCTACACACGGATACATGTATACAGCAGTATCCTTATACACAGATTCGTGTGTACAGTACATGTATAATTATCATGTTATCATCGGCTGAAAATTCAATATGCGTGCATATATGCGTATCGCGGAGGAGTTCGTGGTGTATCGTTGACTGCATCAACAAATTTTAAGAATCTAACACTTAGAGGCTTATTATAATTCCATATTATTTTATTTCAATATCGGTGTTTTTTTGTTCTATATATCTTTCACTTTGTCAACTTATCAAGCTTTTTATCATCACAATTAGTCAACTAGTTTTTGACATAGGAAATATTTTTAAACACAGAAATTTCTTTTTGTTTAACAAACACATGTAAAATATTTTTTACGCCGGTGGGAAAACCAAACTGGAAATGTATTTTACATGTGAATTTAAGAACATTACTGAGTTTGTTGAATAATAGTTCTTTGGTGAAATAAATGACTTTCTGTTTAAAAGAATATTTTATATGGAAAATTAATTGACTGATTTTGCTGATAAATTGTTTAATAAGTCATCCAACAGGCAAAATTTTCAGGTAATAATGCTTAAAATTCACTTGAAATTGCACTGCCCCATTTAAAGCCACCGAGGTTTTCTTTCTGCGTATGTAACTTGACGGGGAAAAATGTTTGACATTTAGTAAATTTCGGATCATATTCAATCTACTGATTTCGCGAACACGTGTTCTGCGCATGTTCCCCATGATACGTCAACATATGTACGTGTACCAGTATGTCAAACAATCACGTTACTCGCTTGAAACACGTGTAAATAGTATGCGTTCATTCACGCTAACTCACTGTCCTCACCGAGCAATCTGGGGGAAATCATGATTATTTGGGAAGATTTATTAGCTGACATGGTTTTCAGACGTTGAAAGAGCCACTTTTCAGCAACATCCTCATGTTGACCTACGTCCACAATACAAAAAGCAGAGTTTGTTTGTGGCCAGCATGAGTATGACCTTCTGAAAAAGGTTATAGTTAGTCGTACGGGAACTCGTAGTCTTCTCTTGAAGAGGATATTTTTTGTTACCATTGGCTCATATAGTTTGCTATGGAAACACAATAGGACCAACTGCTTTTTCATTCCAACGGCGCTAGGCTTAGCGCCACCCTTTCCGTATGAAGGTCAAAATCTTGGTGTGGTATCCCTCGCACTCTACTGTGTGTACCAACGAGCCTAACCGACAACATCAATGAAAAGAATATAAGTAGAGTCACACCTTAATATTTATTCATTTATGTTATTGGTGTTTTACGCCGCACTCAATAATTTTTCTCTTTTACAACGGCGGCCAGCGTTATGATGGGAGGGAACGGACAAAAAAAAAAAAAACAAAAACGGAAGAAACCCACGGCCGTACGTGTGAAGGTCTGCCAGCAAGTCTCTCTTTGGACAGAAAGTCAGCATGAGCTGGACCATCCCACAGCAATCGCATTGGTGAGGGACTCCAGGGTCATTGCGCCGTGCTGGCGTGCTAACCCCCTCGTCAACGGAAGCCACGGGGATGGCCACACATTCATAATATCAGCTGACCGGGGAAAGCCACTGATATTATGAGTGAAAGTTGACGGAATTAAAAACAGAGACTATATGTTCCCTTTATACCGATGCGCACCTTTGTGAGGAAACCGGTCACAATGCATTTAGGCACGAAAATACATACCAGCCGTCAACCAGAATGGACATTTCAGGTCAATGATGGTCATGTCAATCCCCAAATCATACCAGCCGTCAACCAGAATGGACATTTCAGGTCAATGATGGTCATGTCAATCCCCAAATCATACCAGCCGTCAACCAGAATGGACATTTCAGGTCAATGATGGTCATGTCCATCCCCAAATCATACCAGCCATCAACCAGAATGGACATTTCAGGTCAATGATGGTCATGTCAATCCCCAAATCATACCAGCCGTCAACCAGAATGGACATTTCAGGTCAATGATGGTAATGTCCATCCCCAAATCATACCAGCCGTCGACCAGAATGGACATTTCAGGTCAATGATGGTCATGTCAATCCTAAATTAACCTTCAACATGAGCCGCCAAACTATGAAAGCATATAAAGTACGAAAATAAGACGGGTTTATACAAAGAGAAGCTGTGAACATTTGTTGGGTGTAATGTCACTGACGTAGGATGAAAATTAAAAGTGGGGTGGTGGTGGGGGTCAACTATCACAGCACATTAGCCGAGGGTCCAAGCCCCGGAAGCTCCGCAACAATAGATTGCCGTATTTGAAATCTCAGCAATTTTGAAGCACCGAGAAATGGGGTCTTAAGAATGCAGAGCCCGGAAAATGATGTGCTGAAAAAAATGACATTTTTGAAAGTCTGTTCAGCACATTGGCACCCGGAGACTCCGCGACCCTAGGGTGCTATGAACATATTCTTGATCAGCCATTCAAAATTGGGCCACATTTAAAATATTAAAAGTGTGTCCAGAGTTGATCAGCAGTGATTCCAAATTTAACACCAGGACTCCGAGTTTAAAAGCTGGGGCCCCAACTTTCACATGACAACCAAAAATGAGCATCCATAGCGATTTTTTTCTCCACATTGATTTCACCGGACTCTATAGCACAGTTTGCAGATCCAGATTATTTTCTTTCAGTATTATAGCTGTTAACATATTAGGGTAAGTATTCATTATCAATTGTGGCTTTAATTTCCACCAGATTTTTACATTTAGGGCAATAATCCAGGAGCTATGGCAGCGTGAAAACAGAGTGGTGGTTAATCACAGTGAAAATCTTGTGGAAAATGAAGCCACAATTGATAATGAACACTTGCCTTAATTGCTGAGTTAACACGTTATTCAATACTGAGAGAAAACAATATAAAATTTTTTCGTGCGTTTATATTTTTGTTCGGTATAGATAGGTAAGAATGATCCATGTAGGCAATCCTTCCTTTAAATTAAAAGTAATGGTTTTTATCTACTTTTTGTTGTTCATTTTAATAGTATAGTAAATGTGGAAAGCTGATATTTTAGAACGAGGCGCTAGAGTTATGCTTTGCAATTTTTTGCAAAAAAAAAGTGGGGGGGGGGCATAAAACTGTCCGAGATTTAACCCAAGAAATCCTATCGCCCTTGTCAGCCAATCAGCTTCGATTCTGTATCCTTTTAAGTGAAAAAAGACAGAGTATCCAGAATCTCCGGTATGTACTCTGCTTCATAATTGCGTCTACTTCTCCGTAACCCGGGTCTAGTGGCTATATATTCACCGTGTTAAATATGATTGTATATATTGAACAGTTGAGACGCTCCGTCATCTTTGTTCAATCTTCACGGTTCACTGCTTCTCCTCGCGTGAATCCGAACTTGTTACTTACTTACTTTTTATGCTCGTTTGTTTCTCTAGTGGTTCGTGCTGAACGGTGTTTTGGAAATTGGTCTTGCCATAACTGACCCGGTGCGTCTATTATGGTCGACGTCTATTGCTCCTGTCCCCAAGTATCACGGGATACAGTTTGTATGGGAAGGGGTGGGGGTAAGTAATTTGTTCCTAGGGACGATGTTCCCCCTATAGTACATTGCAGTTGCTTCAGAATATTTACATTACTAAACAGTAAATTCCAATAAACTTATAAAAGCAAAAATACCTATGATAACAACCGATTATAAGCCAAACTAAATGAAATGCTTAGCACTTATGATATATTCCTTACACAGATATATGTACATTGCGGAGGATTAGCTGTACATGCTCTCTGGTGAGAAAAGTAGCGTAAAAGCTAGCAATACAACTTGTATCCCGCCTCAAGTGATTGTTTTTGGTTTGGAGTTGAACAGGTCTAGCTGCTAAGTATGTGCGCTGCTCATGTTGGCCTTCCATACATGTAGCCTAGCCTCTGAACTGCATTCTTGTCAGCGTCACGTCCACCGACCACAGCTTTATCGGGATAAGCCTGGTGGCATATGTGTAATATCTTATATCTGGGTTACCCTGCTAGTGTATTTATCAGTTTGGACACCCCACTCCTAACAAACACCCTCACTCCGTCAGTCTCTTCATCATGCCGCTGATTGTGATCCATACAAATCTACCCCAGGCTGACATAGGGTCAGAACAGCTGAGAAATGTGTCCACAGGCTCGGCCGAGATATTAGGGGTCGAACCCAAGGTAGGCGTGTATTTGTGTAGAATATGGGGAGAAAGACCCAGGTCATGATCCACTTTATTAAGTATGACGTTCATGAAGACTGTTTACACTGCGGTCCAAGTACATTTAGACCTAGCGCAGTCTTTCATGAGGTTTGTAGTAAGCTTTAGCCCCATGGTTTAATATTATTATATGTTAAATGTGATAAAACATTTCGAGTAATCCTAGACCTATGGCTTCGAATAAATTGCAGTTAACATCACCACATTTTTTGACCTAATTCTGCTTAAGCCATGGTGCTAGGGCGTGTAATTTGTGGGTATTTAGAAGCATTTACAAGAACAGTTAGAATAAAACCCTAACTGAGGTAAACTAACAAGAGGCCGTATTTCACCAGTTACGTGTGAGCATTTCCCAGTTTTCAAACAGTCATGGCTGCTCTGATTTTACTCTTTATGTTTTAAGTCCTACAATATTTTAAAATACGTACGTTTGATATATGTAGCTTTAAAATACCTACGTTTGACATACATGTATGTAAGAAATAGTAGGCTCAGTACTATTAACATCTTTTAGTAAGTTTAGGAAAGTTTTGTGCAGAGTTACATTACCTGTTCAAGTGTTGACTTAGACTGAAAAATCATTATAGCACTTTTTGTACCATTGTCGCCCACCACACTACCGGTATATATACATATACATATAGCACAGAACTTATACTGTGAACTAAATGTTCACTTTTGGCGGGTTATATGGTGTCTGATAGTGACCACCTCTACCGCAATATTAGCGACGCGGTTTTAACAAAATGGACGCAACCAGGAGTTTTAGGATCATAAATACAAAAGTCATAAATTATGTCCAAGTGCACGTAACTAGGCTGCAGATTATATTTGAATCAATTTTGATTGATGGAGATTGTATATTGATGCACGTGCCTCATCGACTTTGCTGTAGTAGACATATGTTTGGAACTTGTAACATTTCTTAGGCGTGTGTATTTCACACAAGTACTAATCTAAATATGTGGAAAGAGTTAGCAAATAAACACGAACCTCTCATCGATCACTCTTTATACCCTATCATACAATCAACTTTCGTTTTAAGAAGCTTTCAAACTTCGGCCTTTATTTATTCATAAGGAGACACTTTGGCGTCCCTGTAGCTTGTTCATAGTGTGCCATGGTTTGTCAATGGCAGGCCTGTAGCTTGTTCGTATTCTTCCAGAAGTGTGTCACTGGCAGGCCTGTAGCTTGTTCGTAATCTGCCAGGAGTGTGTCACTTTTGAGGTTGAAGCTTTCACCTACTCTTTCAGGGGTTTGCCACTGACCAGCTTGCCGTTTTCGGTTAGTTTGCCAGGAGTTTTCCACTCGCGAGCTTATAGCTTTCACCTAATTTTCCAGGAATCTGTCACTGGCAAGCCTGTAGCTTGCCTCTGATCTCCAGAGATTTGTCACTGACAAGCTTGTAGCTTTTGCCTAGTCTGTTAGGAAATTGTCACTGGTGAGCTTATAGCTTTCGCCTAGGCTGCCAGGATTTACAAACCGGTAATTTTCGCCTGGTGTGCCAGGGGTTTGTCACTGACGAGCTCGTAGCTTTTGCCTAGTCTTCCAGGAGTTTGTCACTGGTGAGCCTGTAGGTTTGTGCTAGTCCGCCAGGAGTTTTTCATTGGCCATCCTGTAATTTTCGCCATCTGCGAGGAGTTTGTCACTGCCGATCTTGTCGTTGTCGGATAGGAGTGTATCACTGGCGAGCCTGTAGCTTGCCTCTGGTGTGCCATAGGTTTGCCACTGTGAAATTCCTGATGGTTGATTTGATGTGTATGTAGAATGTTATCCTTCAGTATGTCGATATATCCGCCTTTGGTAGATAAAAGTTAGTGGAACAATAGGGGGAATTCCATGAAGTTTGTTTAAATCCAAGTGATAGGCCACTGAAAGGCTCCTTCTAGTACCAATACACGATATACGATAGCCAATTTGTCTCTCTATATTCTCTACCAGATCGTTCAAGTGGTCATCAATGCCGGATCTCCAATGATGTTTGGGGGAACAGAGGAGCCGACTGCCATGGCCTTTGTCCACTCGGCCGGGGGAAAACTCAAACAGGAAGCCAACGACGAGTTTTCGGCAAAGTTCACAGACTTGATCGTCAAGTCAATCGGCGTACCGAAGGAAAGGTACGAGTGTGTGAGATTCTCTATTTCTAGGTAGATATCAGCATGGAATGACCAATGGGGAACTTTCCCTCAAAGTAACTTGGGATTAAGTTGTACAGTCTACTTTTTATTCCTTTCTGTTCTCTGCCGTTTTGTGAGAAAAGTGGTGACAATACTCGCGCATTCCGCGAGAACAATGATCATTCCACCTTGGACCCGAGTTACCACTGCGCCGGAAAATCTACGCTCGGATAGTTGTGGCCATTGGGCCATACGTAGATACCAACTGATGTACAGTGCCTGAAAGATTGGTGTCTGGTGCATGGCTTTGTTTTTGCCACCATGTAACAAATCTTGGACCACTTTCAATTTTTTTCAATATAAATATACGCCGTTTCAAATATAACTACGTAAGGTAACATAGTTCGCGTAGTAATCTCTTGGTGTCCGTATACGAAGATATTGATTCAAGACAAACTATCTAGGCCTAATGAATGTAGCGTTCGTCTGAGTTAATCCAAACCCATCGATGACAGTGTGATGACTGGTGTTTCTTCAAGCAAATACGAGAACTTCATTTCTGTTAGCCTCACGCAAAGTTTCTTGTAATTATACTCGTGGGGATTGAACTCATTTGCTGCGAAAGGTAAAGTCTTGTATCATATGACTTGTAAAAAAATGTTTCGCAATTTTTCATGGCGTTTATGCATAGGCTCATAAAACACCACTTTCAGAAGCTTGTTAAGTTCACTAAGCCCAGTTCCTCATTTTCCTCCGTCATCTAAATAACTTTCGTGAAACGTTTGTTGCATAAATGTTATTGTATTGTTGTTACTTGTGTGTGTCTGTTGCAGAATCTACATGCTCCTGGACGACGTTCCCCAGTCATCCGCCTGTTACATGGGCTTAACGATAGCCTCGCTGACACACTGACACACCCTAGCATTGGTTTTCTTGACGTTAAGAAAACTCTATATAGCTTGCGCCATCAAACATGAATCTTCATTTTTATTCCGAGAATGCTATATCAACGTGGCAAGCATTTTCATACAACAAATAAGTACATTCACGATATCCACGTTGACAGCACCTCAAGTACCCTATCGTAACTTGACAGCTAGGCCACCTGGTAGTCTAGATCATGACTGTGCCACAAGTACCCTGTCATAACTTGACATGAAGGTCACCTAGTTGTCCAGATCATGACTGTGCCACAAGTACCCTGTCGTAACTTGACAGCTAGGTCATCTGGTAGTCTAGATCATGACTGTGCCACAAGTACCCTGTCGTAACTTGACAGCTAGGCCATCTGGTAGTCTAGATCATGACTGTGCCACAAGTACCCTGTCGTAACTTGACAGCTAGGCCATCTGGTAGTCTAGATCATGACTGTGCCACAAGTAACCTGTCGTAACTTGACAGCTAGGCCATCTGGTAGTCTAGATCATGACTGTGCCACAAGTAACCTGTCGTAACTTGACAGCTAGGCCATCTGGTAGTCTAGATCATGACTGTGCCACAAGTACCCTGTCGTAACTTGACAGCTAGGCCATCTGGTAGTCTAGATCATGACTGTGCCACAAGTACCCTGTCGTAACTTGACATGTAGGTCACCCAGTTGTCCAGATCATGACTGTGCCACAAGCAACCTGTCGTAACTTGACAGCTAGGCCATCTGGTAGTCTAGATCATGACTGTGCCACAAGTACCCTGTCGTAACTTGACATGTAGGTCACCTAGTTGTCCAGATCATGACTGTGCCACAAGCAACCTGTCATAACTTGACATGTAGGTCACCTAGTTGTCCAGATCATGACTGTGCCACAAGTACCCTGTCGTAACTTGACATGTAGGTCACCTAGTTGTCCAGATCATGACTGTGCCACAAGCAACCTGTCGTAACTTGACAGCTAGGCCATCTGGTAGTCTAGATCATGACTGTGCCACAAGTAAGCTGTCGTAACTTGACATGTAGGTCACCTAGTTGTCCAGATCATGACTGTGCCACAATCAACCTGTCGTAACTTGACAGCTAGGCCATCTGGTAGTCTAGATCATGACTGTGCCACAAGTAACCTGTCGTAACTTGATAGCTAGGTCACCTGGTAGTCTAGATCATGACTGTGCTACAAGGATCCTGTCGTAACTTGACATGTAGGTCACCTGGTAGTCTAGATCATGACTGTTCCACAAGTACCTGTGGTAACTTGACATGTAGGTTACCTAGTAGTCCAGATCATGACTGTGTCACATGTGCCCTGTCGTAACTTGACAGGTAGGTCACCTTGTTGTCCAGATCATGACTGTACCACAAGTACCCCGTCGTACATTGAAACTTGGCAAGTCTAGTGATCTGGAAAACCAGACAAAGTGCCTCGACGGTCTCAGTGGTGACAGTGCGACAAGTACGTTCTCGTAACTTGTCAGGTCGAGTCAACTCGTAGTCCATATAAAGTACCTTGGCGGTCTCCACGATGATAGTGCCTCAAGTACGCTGTCGTGACTTGTCGGGTCACGTGGTAGTTCAGATAAAGTTCCGTATATTTATGGTTTCTACGTTGACTGTAGCACAAGTACGCTGTCGTAACTTGTCAGGGCGTATCACCTGGTGGTCCAGATAAAGTACCTCTTCTCCACGATGACTGTGCCTCAAGTATATCACAGGATTACACGGACTTTTATACGTGTTTGGTACATACACAGTTATAGAATGCAATATAATTCTGCATTATACTTACGTTCTTGATAACGCTCCAATATTAGTGACCGAAATATAAATTGATTGGAGCTTTAATACCCGATTAAACATTGTCTAGTTTGATTTGCTGTTTTTTTACTGCTCTTATCTAGGTGACTTCTGACGATCACTTAATATATACAGATTATAAAGTTGAACATATGGGAATACAATTACGTGTTTGAATTATTGTATGTTGTGTTATGTGTTGATAATAGGCTATGATTGTGTCACTAGATTGACAAGGCATACGTAACGTAAGTATAACATACCCGTTATAGTTTCACAGCATGTCTTGGTGAATTTACTTGTCTTTGACGAGCATTATACAAACAGAGTTTAGCTTCTCCAAGGGCACCGTATCTAACTTACGTAAAAAAATATGATTGTAATTGGTTGAAAAATAAGCGCTATATATACCTCTGAGAGTGAAGGAATTTAACTTATATATGTCTGATTTACGTTTGATTGGTGTTGCTCGCCGTACTCATGAATATTTCACCTAAACGACGGCGGACAGCATTATGGTGTGAAACCTGGCACAGGCCGGTGGAAACCCACAACCACTCGCACATTGCTGACAGACCTTACCACGCACGGCCGGTGGGGAAGCCAGCATGAGCTGCATTATAATATAATTTTATTAATGAGTACGAGTGACATCAGAGATAAATACGATTCGACGGCGGCCATTATTATGATGGGAGGAAACCGGGCAGAGGTCGAGGGGAACCCACGACCATCCGCAGGTTGCTGTCAGGCCTTACCACGGCCTGACAGGAGCCAGCATGAGCTGGACGAACTCACAGCGACCGCATTGGTGGGAGGCTCACAGACACGAAGCAGCCTCCACCACCACCCCCGAATCCCTCAACCCCACACCCACATGTGTCATGTCCGGCGTCAGTCTGCTGTAACTGGGTGGGGTGTAATATCCGTAGTCAGTCTGCTGTGACTGAGTGGGGTGTAATGCCCGGCGTCAGTCTACTGTGACTGGGTTGGGTGTAATGTCCGGCGTCAGTCTACTGTAACTGAGTGGGTTGTCATGTCCAGCGTCAGTCTACTGTGACTGGGTGGAGTGTGATGTCCGGCGTCAGCCTACTGTGACTGGGTGGGGTGTAATGTCCGGCGTCAGTCTACTGTGACTGGGTTATGTGTAATGTCCGGCGTCAGTCTACTGTAACTGAGTGGGTTGTCATGTCCAGCGTCAGTCTACTGTGACTGGGTGGAGTGTGATGTCCAGCGTCAGTCTACTGTGACTGGGTGGGGTGTAATGTCCGGCGTCAGTCTACTGTAACTGAGTGGGTTGTCATGTCCGGCGTCAGTCTGCTGTGACTGGGTGGGGTGTAATGTCCGGCGTCAGTCTACTGTGACTGGGTGGAGTGTGATGTCCGGCATCAGTCTACTGTGACTGGGTGAGGTGTAATGTCCGGCGTGAATCTACTGTCACTGTGAGGGTGTCATATTCGGCGTTAGTCTACTGTGACTGGGAAGGGTGTCATTGCTCGTCTCTCGCGGTATCGTGTGTGTCTGCACTTTAACATTTACGACATACTCCAAGTAAATATACAAACAAACAACCCTGTACATAATCGATTAAAATAATTCTATTTTTCTAATATATTTTACTCACAGAACATTCGGTAAATTAGGGAAGCCCATAAGCTTCACGCTTGAAAATAAATTCAGGGGTAAAGATCCCGTCATTACGATAAAAATATTTTTGCATTGTTGCAATATTTATGTGATATTGGGCAGCTGTAGCAGCTTCATAAAGCCTTGCACTACACTTGTATATGGACACACGAAGTCTGTGACGTTAAATATCTTAGTGGCCGTTATCAGTTGGCTAATTAAAGGGGACCAGTTATTACTTGTAATAAACATCTCTTTATTTTGAGAAAATATTCCCGTAATTTCGAGAAGAAATCTTTGTAATTTTTATCCGAATTTTTCTCCATCTTGACATTAATGGGCATCCGTAGTAAGTTCAGGTGTTCCATTAAGGAGTCACTGTCACAAGAGGCAAATTTCTATTTTCAAGATATCACGCTGTATGCTGGATAGCTGTTTCCAGTGCGAATGATCGAGATTTCGCCGCTGCAAGTCAAACAGATCTACGTAACCATGTTAAACCATTATGACCCTCGGCAGTTCAGCAAAATCCGTGTATTTTATTCATCTTTTTGACATCTGAGACTTTACATGGGTTAGCAGACAGTTTGAAGTCGAAAATTTCGAAAAACAAATATTAAAAAATTTTGACCTGGAGTTGAATTTTAGGTTGTCGCCGAAGACTGTCATACTGTGCCAAAGACATAAATAACGATGTGCTTTTGCTTATTCCAACTATGACACGTTACGCACATGCGTGCTGAGGCACCATTCGAAACAGCTATCTAGCTTATTGGTGTCGAAATTTCATGGCATTTCATTGGGTGGGTTAGATCGCTATCAGCTGTTTGTCAGTCGAGTTAAAAAATTCAACCCCTACCAGGAATTTGATTGATTTTTGGACTTGTCTCAGGGTTCGAGGATTGTCAAGTTCGGAGCCTTTTGGGCTCTAAGAAATTTAGGGACATTGCTTGAGGCCAAACATGTAAATAAATAAGAAAATGAATTGTGGAGCATTACGTGTTACAACGCTTTAAAGGACTCAGCAAGCACGTGTCTAGCCGAGATTTCAAACTAAAAGTTGCGTAAATAAATATGTTACGTAATTTCATAATAAATATAAAGGTGGCTTTTGGTGTGAGGTTTTGTGACTTTTTCCTTGGTACGTCGTCACTAATAACACGATGAACTTAAAGATACCAGTGTGACAAACGTGTAGAGATTTTATCTCTCAAACAAAATCAGAGTATACAGTGGTGTGTGTGGTGACTGCAGGCATGATATCAGCGATGGGAGTAGCTTCGCACAGGGCATGATCCCAGGAATATACTTCTCAGGACGAAGACCTGTTCAAATGTACTACGATAAGTGTGTGGTTTGGGTAGCGAGGTGGGGGAGAGGTCAGATGACAGAGGAGTGTGAGAATACTTAAATTGTCTTTCTGGTTGTCCATGCGCTTGATCTGCAATGTCCGGTTTAATCCTGTTTAGTCTAGTTTTAAAATGGCTGATGAACGCGAGAATAAAACTTTCGTACATAAGCTTAACGGTCAACATTTGATCACAGATTGGCTATTTGATCAGGACCACGGATGAACGACTGAGGACAGACTTGGATTTAGCTAAGCAGGCTTTGTCAAATATCATTTCACAAAGTTGCTAGCATTTTTCAGTTAATGATCAATTTTGGTCTGAGTTTTTATGAGCATTTAGTTCCAATTTTATGTCTCTGACTGTGATCAATATTAGCCTTTTACAAACTCAGACTCAAATCTTTCCACGTCATGCCGGCTAACGCCACCATGTGTTACGCACACCCGGGTGGTTATGGTGAACAAAACTCTTTATTAAGACATAAAGACGCACCATCAGTAAACTCAACAAAGATAGACATCTGCGAATCAAGCCATAGAGAAGTAACGCCAGGGAAATGTATCCTTAACTCAGTTGCTATGGCGTTGGTTTACTTCTTAGCGTTTTCAGGATTCGCGGCTTTGCGGAATTTAGAGTCCAGCATAGATCGACTGGCAGAGATTTCTTGAGCGTACTTGGCATTTTTGCCGTGATAGGTGCTTATATGTCACCGTTGGTAGTTTACATCATAGGCGAAAAGGGATCGGTGGTGGGGATGTGGACGTTTATGGCGTTGCTGGTGGCAGCAAACTTTTACCCGGTCAGTTATACGCTGTTTCCGGAGCTGCTCTGTTTGGTTTCATGGCTGGTCCAGGCTGGACTGCTCAGTTGTCATATACCACCAACACCGCTATAAAGTACGCACAACTCAAAGCCAAGGACGAAGAACACATGGTCGAAGTTTCCAACGGGATTTTCTATCTGGGTTACTCCAGCGCTCAAGTGGTGGGAAACCTGATCTCATCACTGATCCTTGAAAACAACAATTCTAACGTCAAACACAATTTATCACAACAATCTCAGTGTGGCGTAAATTTTTGCCCTGTCGTCAACCCGGTAGCACCCTCACCAGAGGCCAGTGTTCCTGAAAACACCCTTCACGGCCTGTTCGGCATTTTTTTAGCGGGGCCTGTTTTGGCGCTCTTGGTGTCCGGTCTACTCTTGGATCCTGTTCGTCAGTTCTTCGTGGTAAACCACGGCGATGGATCACGTGGCTGCGGGAGATGGCGGGACGAGCTGATGGCGCCGCTGAAACTGTTCAAGGATGTCCGGATGGTTCTTCTGGTGCCAGCCATACTCTATTCAGGCATAGAGCAAATCTTGATGTTCGCCAGCTTCAATGAGGTAAAGTTTAATACTTCATTTTTTTCACTATTTTAAGTTTTACCTCAGTCCTTACCAAATTGTTGCATGTTTTTTTTTTCAACTTTTCTTCCTGATTTTGTGCTATTGTTGTACATGTATAACGTAACTAAGATAAGCTCTGATTCTTTTAAAGAACAAAATGTCTTTATCTGTGTGATATTATGTTAATGAAAGCTTTATCTTCCAGGACAGGCTGTGGGAACAGTAACCAAAGTAGGTGAAATTGTTCAACTTCTTAAGAACTTTTTACACCTTATTCCTGAGTCCCTTTCAACGTCTTAACTGTTGCTGCCTTACATGTAGCCTACCTAAAGTCTACATCATATAAATTCTCCTGTTTTGGCGAGCAGAATTTAGTTTAATTGCATATATAGCTTCTCTAGTTTTCTTATTTTCTTTGTCAGTTTAGGTCTAAATCTGTTAAAAAATATTTGTCATTTGTCAGTCTTTAGATAGGATAAGTTTTGTTTGACAACTCTCTTCGTTCGCGATGTCTTCTTATGCCTTGTTCTACTCTTGTAGTGACATCGCCCAGTGATGACGTCATCACCATCAACGGGCAGCCTATTTCATGTTACTATGGACGGCACGTGCTCATGAATCGTGTGCTATAATCAAAATATCAGAATTCAGAGAGCTTTACTGTAGGGAAACAGGCCCAAGCATGTCGACATCGAGTGCGCATGCCCGGTAGACGTAGTGTTGCAGGTATCAGCTATTCGCCATACATTTATGCTAGTATATTAGAAAGCGCTGATTTCCTTTACGATCTGTTTAATCTGCTCCTGATTGCTCCTAATCAATGATGGCCGTGTGGGTTAAGTGTCTGAAGTGGCCGGGCATTATACAACGCGCATGTAGGGTAAACAGAGCAAAAAGCATCACGAAGTGGAGACTGTAATTGTGCGCTATATACTACTTCAGCATAGATAAGAATGCGACAACGTGGCGCCACCTGGCTTTTTTTGTAGCACACTTACTGGCTGGTCATCATTGGTCAGGAAGCACGTGTTTGCACGATGTAGTTGTAGGACTGATGGGTACTGATGGGTCCGAGCTCAAAACTCACAAACAAAATGTCACCGAAAAATGTTTGACAAAAGATTCATATGGCTTTCGTCATTGGAATACTGCCCAGCGCAGATGAGGCAAGAATACTACGCAGCAGATGAAAACGATGGAGTGTTACTTCTCGTAATGCATTCAGGCCCCGTATTTATCAAGCGGCTTAAGACTTCAAGCATATAAATTACAAGTCCTTATAAAGCCATACACCGAACAGGAAAGAACTCAAATTGTGGGTAGTACATGTACATTGCTCTGCAGTAAGGAATGTGTGTACAAAATCTAAACATTCTGGAGGGAAATATTTTAGTTGTACTTGTATTTGAATTTTGACTTAAGTCTAAAGATAAATACGGGGCCAGAGCTGTAGTTGTGCATCCATAAATCGGGCCACTGGTGTGACAGTATTATGGAACAATTGTACAAACATCAAAACACATCACAACACCCACAGGGAACAGAAACTGGACATATAAACACAGATAACCAATTGTTTTTTTAATTCGATACTCATAGCGAACTTTGGGGCAATGGTGTGATAGTCACTTCTCACTATATACTAGATACTGGTCGACTGGTCTTAAAGAGTGGACCCCACTCGCTGGTTGCCATACGACTTGAAGATTGAACGGCATTGTGGTAACGACCTCAGTCCAGCATCAGTTGAGTTGCTTCGTTATTTTGCGTAGAAGAACTCTTGGGACCCAACGCAACAGTTGGGTTCAGTTCATTTGAGTCGAGCCTTAAGCTCCCGTGTATGCCAAGCTTTAGCTGCTCTGTTTGCCTGTCTGTACGTCGCCATTCAGTTTATATTGTCTATTCAATCAGCGAGTGGCTTGACATACTCCTTACAGAGCATGTGTCGTTCTCTACCTTTCGTTTTACATCACTGCTACTAACAGACAAGCTTGACCTTTGGAGCGTGTGCAATGCACATATGCTTGTTTAGGCTTAGCCTCATCACGTGTATCCTCCCGCGGAACTATTTCATCAGCATTCGTCAGTGAAATTGTTTTAGGTTTTGGTCCACTCATGCTGTACATACTCTAGATAAAGACAATGCATGTGTATAAAGTATTGTTAGAGACAAAGATTGAGGCGGATTTTCAGTGTTTTCTGACATCACTTCCTGCCTCATCATCGTGACCCCAGTGACCTCGGCGTTGTGGGAAATTTATAATTGGTGGCAGTGATGTAAAGCGAAAAGCAGAGAGCGACGCATGCGCTATAAGGAGCATGCCTTTCGCTTTACATCACTGCCTCCAAATGCAGATTTTGTACAACGCCGAGGTCATTGGCGTCACTGTGATAAGGCAGGGACCTAGAAATCTAGAAAATGTTCAACAGGATCTCTAATCAACACTAAGAACAATTTTATTGGTGAATGCTGATTACACAGTTCCACGGGATGATACACGTGATTAGGCTAAATCTAAACAAGCCCACGTACGCCTCACATGCTCCAAAGGTCAAGCTTGTCTAGTGGTGGCAGTGATGTAAGGCGAAAGGCAGAGAGCGACACATGCGCTAATATGATTCGCGTATGTTCGTAATAATAATTATCAGAAGCCTGGGACATGATCTTACTTTGAACTCATCCCTTTCATTCTGGTCGTCATGGCAGTGCTTTGTGGTAATACATCCCTCTGAAGTCTTATCTACGCCCACAGCGTGGACCACTCACGTTTCGTAGACAATGAGACGCCTTTCAACTGGTATTACCACAGGAGCGTTTCTTTGATCCGCGTTATTAACAACGTCGTTTATAGAATGTTTGTGAAATAATCATTTAAGCCAACAGGTGTTTGCAACCAGAGACAAACAGCGTTTGGAGATTTTCTCACACGAGAAGGGTTGATCTCAAATCTTTTGAGGGGATTAGAGGCTATTGCCACCGAGAGAAACATTAAACATACCTACATATGAAACAAGGAGCTAGTTTATGAAAGGCTAATCAGTTAATTCCAATGTTTATGCATTGCTGGAAATCTATATTCTAAGCCCCAATATACTAACCTTTGCTCGCTGTGCTTTATTATTTCAACGCACGTCATAGTATGAACAAACTTCCTGAAAATGACGCCTTGTGCGGTCATTACCAGTGAATTGAATTGCTGTTAAAGGAGAAGAAAACATAAAATGATCACAAAATCAGATGATAGAGCATCAAAACTTATTGTAAATATGATCTTTAATATTTTTTTTTTTGATTTTTGTTTTCAAGAGAAAAGGGTGTTTTGAAAATATTTTTGTATGGTGGGTAATTAGGACCAACTTTTGGTATTTATCATTGTTGCGTAATAATGTTATAAATAAGGATGTGATGCTTGTTTAATAAATTTATTCCAATGCGGTCGCTGTTAGTTCAAGTCCAGCTCATGCTGGCTTTCTCTCTGGCCATATGTGGGAAGGTCTGCCAACAACCTGCGGATGGTCGTGGGTTTCCCCCGGGCTCTGCCCGGTCTCTTCCCACCTTTATGCTGGCCGCCGTGGTATAAGTGAAATATTCTTGAGTACGGCGAAAAACACCAATCAAATAAATAAATAAATAATAAATTTATTTGAATGTAAATTTGTTGTTTATATCTAAACATATGCATTTAACCTAAATTATGATAATATTTATGAACATATTAAAATATAAACATGATCCAAATTGAGGTTTAATACATTTGTTAGCTGAAAAGAACAAATTCTAGTGCAAGTATTTATTAAACCTGTGTTACATCCTCATTTATGACATTATTAAACAAAGACTATAAATCCCAAAAATGGTCCCAAATACCCACCAACCAAACATTATTTTCAAGTGTCTTTTTATCCTTAAGGAAAAATCGGAAAAACATATTAAAGACCACATTTAGGAATAACTTTTCGCACTCTTTCATCTGAACTTTATGTCACTTTAATGTTTTCTCCACCTTTAAAGCAAGGATTGCTACATCTATCGACCGTTTGTCTCACTGTGGACAGTTTCTTAATAATCCACCCAACACTCAGTTTCGTTTAAATGATCTTAGGGGCTGCAATAAACAATGATCATTCAATCATTTATGAACTGTTTATTTATTTGATTGGCAGTCTACGCCGTACTCAAGAACATTTCATTTATACAACGGCGGCCAGCATAATGATGGGAGGGTGAGGGGAACACAAGACCATCCGCAGGTTGCTGACAGACCTTCTCACCTGCGACCGAAGAGGAGGCCAGCATGAGAATCATGAATTATGAGCTGACTCTTTGATTAAATGCTTAAAGGAAAAGACCTCTGAAAATCGACGTGGGCATGACTAAATAGACAACTTAAGACTATACATAAATATACTCTCATTTATCTTGTTAGAATTTTGTGCGAAGAGTTAAAGGCGTACAAACATTTGAATTCTAAGATGGACTTTATGGAACATACCATCAGGGTTTAGGAACTCTGACGTCACAGGAAGTTTCTTCAACTCTAATCGCGACATTGTATGCTGGAATAACTCTTTTTACCCACGAGTAAAAAGTTGTTGGGATAATGTTTCCAAAAATTCCTGCCTTCTGGTGATCATCAGGAAAAAGGGTGATTCGACGTCAGAGTTCCTAGATGCAGTCAATGATATGAAAGGTGATATGACGTCAGAGTTCCTAGATGCCGTCAGTAATATCAAAGATAATATGACGTCAGAGTTCCTAGATGCCGTCAGTATGGCCCACCACATTATTCAAAAACGCTTCAAAAATCTGAAAAAAAAATAATAAACGAAAGTATTTTTACGCATAGTTTTCAGTTGTCTGAATTATGAACCTTACATCGTATTTTAGCTTTCTTAAATAGAAACCATAGCATCTCTTATATCATACTATTTTAATTTCATGATAGACGTCACCTCAGTGATGATGATGGGCAAGAGGTAAAAACATCCCGCAGGCAATTCTAATTGCTAAAAAAATGTTCTCCTTCTTTATTACCAATGCATCTCTCCATGCATTACCAATGCATCTCTCCACATTTGAACAAAGATACAGATTGTAACTCTGCTTCGGAATGCCAGATTGTCTTGTATGTAGATTTGAATTTTCTACATTTCATTGGTTCGTGCCTTAAAGTGTATGTCATTGCTATGACAACCGTCAGGTTAATGTGTCGACCGAAAACAAACAAAGAAACAAAAAAACCGGGAGAATGACTAAAACTGGATTCGAACCGCCCGCCACACTGTTCGACGGTTAATGGTCTAGGATGGAGACAAACGCCATGACTCGTTGGGGCAGCGGTAAGTTCCTGTGGTTCTCTGAGAAGAAAATTTAAAAAGGCACCCGTTATTTCGTGAGGTGATTACACAAGATTCAATGATTACACATGCAATTATAACGAACAAAGTTTTCTCGAAGCTTGTACAAAGAATCTGACGGTTATGATGAATGTTTTCATTATACTTTACCACTTTCTCATGATGTTGAAATCAACAAACAGCTCTTAGAATTATCTTTCATTTGACATTTATTTCTTTTTTTTTCTTCAACTGGCAGAGGTTGCGTTTTTTGGTGAAAAAAAAAAACAAACAACAACACAGTAACCTGACTGATTGCACAATGTTAAAGCGTGTAAAAAGGTTATACCTAAACTGCTGCTAGCCCACTATCGAACTTTACTCCTTGCTAGCAGCAATATGAGGAGTAGAAATATCAGCTTCCCATCTTAGGTCTGCCTGGCGACTACAACAGGTTAAGAAGAGGTGATTGATAAAACAAAAACATTTCACTGATAACTGAAAAACAGAAGCGCGCACAATCAAATACGATAGATCTGTTATGATGAACTAGTTTTTGTTAGGGACATTGAACGAGGCGGTGGGATACCCGGAGCTGATTAAACAAACCTTGTAGGTCAAATCTGTGACGTTACATGACCCAATTAAATTGACCAATAAGAGGCATTCTACAGTGCACAGGCACTGAGAAACTTGAGATTGGCGCGACTTAAATCCTGTTTATACTGTGACGAACTGGCTTTATTCATATGCGCGCATTTGAAAGTTAGGTTTGAGAGCACGCCTTGAACATGCCGAGATAACAACAGTGCGAGTTTTAGGAAGGTCATGTTTGTCTGAACAATAATTCATTTTGCCACTAGCGTGGTCGTTACTTGCCACCAAGATGAAAGTTATTTTATCTGTTCTTATCTGAAACCTGCGGATGGTCGTGGGTTTCCCCGGATCTGACGGGTTTCCTCACACCAGAATGCTGACCGACGTTGTAAAAGTGAAATAGTCTTGAGCACGGCGTAAAACATCATTCAAATAATAAAAAAAAATGAATTACAGCCAGCGCTATGCACCAAGAAAACGGACCATCTAAGTTACATGTACATGGAAGAGCCACATTTTGCCACGCACACGTACCCATTAACCTCCGTGCATCAGGTAAATACACTGCTTATTCGAACACGCACTTCAACTGCAGGGATAGCCTGCAGTCCAGCATTAATTTCACCTAATCGAAGACATTTTCTAGTAAATCACAGAAGGAAAGTTCACCTGGCAAATTTCTTAACAGGAGACTTCAATTAAAGTTTTATTTAGTTTCAAGTTTACGTGCAGCTGTAATCAACAGCCCTTAAATCTGCAAGTCCAAAATCCTCTCGGACTGATGTTTCACTGGTGGTTCAAATCTTGATAGGCACATTATGTTAGTACTTTACGTGACTTTTGTTGCCCCAAAGTTTTGGGCGGTTCCCGCTTGACAAATTTCGTTTTAAAGTGTGCCTATCAGATCAAGTGTCAGTTAGTACTCATAAAAAAGAACACACAGGACTGTAGCCTTAATAGACTAAACTACAATTTGACAGCTACCAAATGGCAGAAAAGAGCCTCCAAAGTTAAAACATCCGCCTCGAAGTCAGGAGAACTGAGATCAAACCTGGGTCGGGTTTATACCAGGACCGTATTGACGAGGAAACCTTTTAGAACGCTGACCACAGTTAACACTTCGTACTTTGTACAATGGGTGAGACAACTGTGAAACTTAGTTATCTACAGGTTATCTAGCTGACCCATGGACAGTGGTCAGTGTACCAATCCCTCGAATTATTTCGAACTGAACTGAACTGAACCGAAGTGAACGGGGTGAAGAACTTGTAACTTTGTCATCCATTGACCCAGACTGTAGGTCAGAAAGCATTCCACATGCTAACATAAATACTGACATTATTTACATAAACTCTAGACAGATGCCCTTCTTGTATATTGGCATGTCTTGTCATTCCACTCAAAACTAACTAGATGTTGTTGAAGGTGGGCCGACACCAAAAACGGCTGATATCAAAAATACTTCTCTAAAACGCTGTTCCATAATGTTTTACAACACTTTAGTAAATAGTTAGTAAATAGGAAAAGGGTATTTGTCATTTACGATCTATTGGACTATGCCACAGTACATACTGATCATTTTTATCAGCTCGATTGAGTAGTCCAAAAGTATCTTAGATTAACATACATTTACATTTTAATAAAGGCCACCCTCAGTGGCCCATTCGTCTAAAGTATTGCTACCACTTGGATTATTAATTTATTCATTTGATTAGTGTTTTACGCCGTACTCAGGAATATTTCACTTATACGACGGCGGCCAGCATTATTATGGGAGGACACCAGGAAGATTCACAACCACCCACAACTATCTGCAGGTTGCTGGAAGACCTGCCCATGGATCAAAAAGGCAGCATGTCATCAGAGACCGGACGTGAACTCAGTGACCACATGACCACTTACACGTTGACCAGTTAAATATTGCAGCTTCGAGGTACTGCTGATTCTGTTGTGTCATGCTGTTTGTCAGGTGCAGCGAGGAAACGGCGCTGGTTTACCACACACCACACACTCAAGTTTCTGGTTGCTATCACACAGGCAACAAAAATACTGTTAACGTTGAAGACCAATCATACAGATATATATAAGATGGCTTGCAAATTCACAAATCAAAACTGCCCATATAGGATCGTGTGAGGGGAATGTTGACGTTATAACCTGGGAAATAGTTTTGCTAAAATCATCAGAACGGATGCGTCGAAACACACATTCGTATACCGGTCGTCAACCAAAAGGACCCCGTCATAAAAGCTGATTAGAACATAGAGAGAATCCAAATTTGACATGCAAGAAAGATCACTTATGATATAGACCTGTATAGAATATAATATGAAGTAACAGACATTAATTACTGGATATATAGGCCTGCAAATATTGAATTAAAAGTTTCCCCTACGTCATTTTTAATGGGAGTGTACCCAGATAGGAAAACAAATCTGAGTGGCATTCTCATTAATGGATATGATTGTGCAAGTTCTAGTCACAGTATTATCATAGAATGTTTTATAATAACAGTATTACCATAGAAAACTTTAGTTACTTTATTGTTATAAAAGGTTTTATTAACAGTATTAGGTTGTTCTCAGAGAGTTTTAGTGACAGTATTAGACTGTTCACAGAGAGTTTTATTAACTGTATTAGGCTATTTACACACATTGATATTAACAGTAATAAGCTGTTCATAGACAGTTTTGCTGACAGTATTAGGCTGTTCATAGACAGTTTTAGTGACAGTATTAGGCTGTTCACAGACAGTTTTAGTGACAGTATCATGCTGTTCACAGACAGCTTTAGTGATGGTATTCGGCTGGTCACAGACAGAATTAGTCACAGTATTTTCGTTATTACAATATTATGTTAGTTGTTCTGAATGCCGGGCTTTGACTTCGATGGTTAGAAACCCGAAGTTTTTTTCCATCGCTATAATCTGTTTTATACCACGAAAGGACAATTTCAAACAACGATAATACTGAGTGATCTTCGCAGCATTTTCTTTTAGCAAATCCAGTATTGCAAATATTTATTAAGTGTGCCAACTTGTTCTTTTTTCTTTTGACACCAGGCTTTCGTCAGCTGTGCTATCGGCGTTGATTACGTCGGCTTCATAATGATCTGCTGGGGAGTGGCCAGCGCCGGAAGCAGTTTTCTCTCTGGAATTCTGGCGCGTTGCTTTGGACGCTGCTTCCTCTGTGTATCATCTCTTGTCATGGGACTGGGTCTTCAGATGTACTTCTTATTCTGGAGGCTGACCGGGAGCAGAGTTATTGTCTATTTTGCTGTCAGTGCAACGTGGGGGGTCGCTGATGGACTATTACAAACGCAGCTCAGTTGTAAGTAATTTTAATTACAAATACATACATGTACATCCGGTTACATTACCCGATTTTCTCGCTTCCCTTTGATGTTTTTGCTTTTATCTTTCTTTTGCTTCGTCTGGTTTTACTTTCTTCCGAAAACAATAATGTGGTCCATTTCAATTCCTCATTAGTGAATTTCCATTGAAAAGTGATTTGTTTGAAGTCTTCTTGTTTTAGTTAGCGGCGGGTAAAATTTAAAACACATACGAAATTTCTTTGTCTTTTTTTTCTTGCAGCTCTTCTGGGACTCGTTTTCAAAGAAAATCACAATCCAGCCTTTGCTAATTTCCGGATGTTGTCTTACTTTGGATATGCTGTCACTTACGCGGCCACTGCTGTCATGTGTCAGGCCACAGAGATTTACATCACTTCCGGAATCATCTGCCTTTCCATAGTCTCGTACATTTTTCTAGAAATATTTCTTCGGCGAAGAGGAGAAAGCAGACTCTTGCTGTATCAATCTCTGTAAAAAGTGATTTCTTTTCTCTTTTTCTATACAGATCATCGTTTTGAAACTGCCTGATTTATTTGGTGTTAAAACACAAAAAAAAAAAAAAAAAAATTACTATTTCACACTGATTTTCAAAGAAACTGTGTTGTCATATGTTGATGCTTGTGAGAAAGAATAGCTTGTTTCTTTTTCGTAAATTACTGACTGAGGTGCTGGTGTCTTATTGTCATACATAGAGTAAATGGATGCCTCTTTTATTTGTCTAAATGCTATAAGCGTTCTTGTGGAGTGGATAATTCAAAATTTACTTTTATCTATGTCACTTAACTGGGCATTCGAGGTTTTGAGTTCTTTACGGTACGATTCATTATTGTTTCATAAAAGACATTAAAAATAACACATTTCTTTGTACACTCAAAAAATTATTCTGTTAATGTTAACAAAGAGTTTGTTGCCTGAGTGTTGCTAAAATGTATCCTGTTATTGTAACACAATATTATGTCATATTCAACATGATAACCTGTTAGTCTAAAAGAATCTTTACGTTGAATTAACAGAATATGTGTGTGATATTCAACAGAACAATCTGCCACAATAAGAGAATACTTTCTAGCATCTGTTAAAATTAAGACATTAATGTTTTTGAGTATATATGTACCGGTCATGTACATTTCAGGTGGGCAAGGCTTCTGCTTAGAGCCGCGTTTACATGGGACGATTTTGTCATATGTATGTATATATGTACCGGTCATATATATTTGAGGTGGACAAGGCGTCTTGCTTAGAGCCGCGGGGCGATTTTATCATATGCATGGATATAGACTCATCGAATGCAAATACTATATTTCATGTATTTCATGGCTAATATTTGTGTGAAATAAAGTTTGTCCTATTTTCATTAGACTAGACGTAAGTGGGAAGGTCTGCCAGCAACCTGCGGATGGTCGTGGGTTTCCCCCCGGGCTGTGCCCGGTTTCCACCCACCATAATGCTGGCCGCCGTCGTATAAGTGAAATATTCTTGAGTACGGCGTAAAACACCAATCAAATAAATAAATAAATAAATTAGACTAGACGAATTCGAGATGTCTCGTATGAACTACAGCCAGTCCTTTCGCCTGACGTGTACTTTACCATTGGTGAATGCAACTAAAATGTTATTGTATCAGTGATGACTTCTCTCCCTTTTGTGATTAAAATGTTTGAGTTCTATATCTTGATTTTCACTTTTTCCCACCTAAATTATATTCGCTAATCAATTAGTGTGGAATCGTGGTCAATGTGGGGGTGTCAGTAGCTCTCGGTTCCTCAACGCATTGCTCGAGGATTAGTTTTTAGGCGATTGATTCTTTGATTGACTGATGAATTAATTGAATCATTCAATCATTCATTTGTTGTTTGCTTGACTGATTCGTTGTTTGGCTGATTAATTGATTTGTTCATTCATTTATTTCTTCTTAACTTGATCAGTTGCTTAACTGATTAATTAATTATTTCATTAAATCATTCGTTTTTGATTGATAGATTAGTTGCTTGGTTGATTTGTTCATTCAATTATTCGTTCTTTGCTTGATAGATACGTTGCTTGGTTGATTGATTGATAGATTAGTTGCTTGATTGGTTTGTTCATTCAATCATTCGTTCTTTGTTTGATAGATTAGTTGCTTGCTGGTTTGATTGATTGATTGATAGATTAGTTGCTTGGTTGATTGATTGATTAATGGCTTACAGATTGATTGGTCTCTGGAGACCCGCTGCTCTTTCGTATTGCTCGGTGTTTAGTTCTTAGTCGACAGACTGATGAATCGATCAGTTGACTGTTTGGATCACCAACTGTTTGACAAAAATGAGCATATTTCTTTATCAAAACTGCGAAATCCTGTCTCGCAGCACTTAAACCAATTTTCAGTTTTGTCTTCAAAATTATTTGGAACTTCAAAAGAAAAATATTGACGTTCATTTTGGTGAATTAGAAAGGAACGGTTTATCGCAAGCTGTCAGCTACCAGCTACATTGTCAACAAATAAACGGCGAAATGGAGACATTTATTTTTCCTCAAATATAATCCATCTGTTTCTGGAAATAATATACCATGGAGCACAACCGTTGGTATTTATATTTGGCGTGGGTTTGGGGAAAGCAAGAAATGAAACATCCGAGGGCAATATCGTAGTTATCAAGTAAAACATGAGAAGTGTACTGAATGCAGGCGTTAACAGGTTGCCTTTTGTTTCATGTATACAGGTTGCCTTTTGTTTCATGTATACAGGTTGCCTTTTGTTTCATGTATAAGAATGGATTATCATAATATAGCTTTATTCCACATTTCCAGTACTACAACCTCAGCAAGACAAGAAAAACTAATATAGTGTATAATCAATGATCAATCGTAGGCGCCCGAAGAAACACTGAACAAAGTTGAGACAGATAAAGTTAGATTTAAATACAAGCTTACTTACATGTATACGAAGAATAGTATACCTTGAAGACGAGGCAATGATTAATGAAGAAATAAAATAACCCTCCATTAAATTATTTGGGATTATACTATATACTTGTAGATGAAAGAGAAAAGGAAAAAAAGAACTTCTCAAATTTCTGCATCGTTTTATTCCAACAACAATTCCGGACTTTCGTTCTCAACAGGGGCTCTGAGATTCTGATGAGAGAGAAGTCCGAAAGTGCAGCTGGAATACAATGATGCAGAAATTTGAGAAGGTTTCCTTTGTTTTTTTCTTATACCTATCCTCCACATCACAACAGGCCATTTAATTTTCCTTTATCTGGAAAAGGAAACAACGTCCCCCCCCCCCCCGAATTAAAGCTTTACAAAATGTTTGCATAGCTTGACAAAGAGTTGAGGTCAGACAGAGTTAAAGTGACCAGGTCACTGGAGATTAACTGAAGAATGACTCAGGGTTATATCTGTAGAGAGTCGAGATTTAGGGTTTGTTTGAAGAAGATAAATTATCTTCTAGTTGAGTTTTAAAAGGCTGTGTAGGCATCGGGTAAACCATTATTATAAATGTTCCCCCTTTGGTTAATACCGAGAGACGTTGGAAAACATTCGTACACAGTTTGTATCATCCACCGTTCATGCAGGAATCTGAGCAACATTTGGTATCAACGACCGTTCGTACAAGAGTCTGAGTAACATTTGGTATCAACGACCGTTTGTACAAGAGTCTGAGCAACATTTGGTATCAACGACGTTCGTACAAGAGTCTGAGTAACATTTGGTATCAACGACCGTTCGTACAAGAGTCTGAGCGACATTTGGTATCAACGACCGTTCGTACAAGAGTCTGAGTAACATTTGGTATCAACGACCGTTCGTACAAGAGTCTGAGCGACATTTGGTATCAACGACCGTTTGTACAAGAGTCTGAGCGACATTTGGTATCAACGACCGTTCGTACAAGAGTCTGAGTAACATTTGGTATCAACGACCGTTTGTACAAGAGTCTGAGCAACATTTGGTATCAACGACCGTTCGTACAAGAGTCTGAGTAACATTTGGTATCAACGACCGTTTGTACAAGAGTCTGAGCGACATTTGGTATCAACGACCGTTTGTACAAGAGTCTGAGCGACATTTGGTATCAACGACCGTTCGTACAAGAGTCTGAGCGACATTTGGTATCAACGACCGTTTGTACAAGAGTCTGAGTAACATTTGGTATCAACGACCGTTTGTACAAGAGTCTGAGCGACATTTGGTATCAACGACCGTTTGTACAAGAGTCTGAGCGACATTTGGTATCAACGACCGTTCGTACAAGAGTCTGAGCGACATTTGGTATCAACGACCGTTCGTACAAGAGTCTGATTAACATTTGGTATCAACGACCGTTTGTACAGGAATCTGAAACCTTTGTAAAGGGCAGCACGAGTATGCACACGGACAAGATTCACATCAACGCAGACGAAACTCGGCCTTTACTTTATTCGGATCCTTCATCGACCGTGAAGAAAAATAGCAACGAGTTTCAAACTTCGGCAATTTCCGGAAGAAATACGGACAACCAAAGCCAGGAACCGACTCCGGCGAAATGCATGAAGAACTCTCTCCTGATCGCCTTGATATATCTGCTGGTATTTACTGGCTATTCGTCACTGTCTAACCTAGAGTCCAGCCTCAGCCTGGTAGGGGTAGAGGCCCTCAGTGTGGCTGGAGTGGCGTCCGTGTTTGGCTGCTACATGTCACCACTCATCTTGGCCATGGTCAGACCAAAAGCCGCCATTGCGACAGCCTGGTTTTGTATGTCTCTGTTCATCGCAGCGAACTTCTACCCTACACAATACACCTTATTCCCAGCCTGCGTCATGTACGGCTTTGCTACTGGGTCGGCGTGGACAGCTCAGTTATCCTATACAACAAACACGGCCATAACCTACGCCAAACTTACAGGCAAACTCGAGGCTAACACCATCGCTTTGTCTAACGGTATCTTCTTCCTGGCATACGCAAGCGCACAAGTCGGCGGCAATACTATATCCTCCCTCGTACTGGGCAGGACGGATACATATGCAATTCCGCCATTGCCTGCGTTTAGTTTTTCTAACTCCTCCTTCGACGACAACAGCACGTCGATGCTTTTAATTCAGGACAACGACAACACGACCTTACAATGTGGCGTGCACTATTGTCCCGTGTCTAATAATGACGTCACTTCCGAGGGACCTCCACAGCAAACCGTCAACACCCTGCTGGGCATTTTCCTGGGTTGTGTCGGGTTGGGTTTTCTTGTCTCCGTCTTTCTCTTGGACCCATTATCTCGCTTCATTCCGGAAGAGTGCAAAATCCGGGAACCGAAAGATGCGCAATCACTCTTACTCTCACCTCTGAAACAATTAAAAAATCCCGGCATGCTGCTTTTGCTTCCGGTGCTGGTATATTCTGGAATGCAGCAGATTGTCATGTTTGCTCAGTATACAAAAGTAAGTCAGTAAGTAACCAAAGAGCGTAGACACACACAAGAATCTGTAGTGTACACGAGCAAAGGCCGTGATTTAATACTTCACAAAGTCTCATGTGTATTTAAAGTTGTGTGAACTTTGTGGTGTCAGACATCCATTCAAAACCGATAACTGTTTATCTGTCTGTTCATTTGCTGTGAAAAAGTTGCACAGATGGTCTTATTTTAGCTTTTGAAATTAATTTGGTCACAACAATACTACATGCAAGATAACTGGACCAATCTGATTTAAATTGGGAAATGGTTAAAAGATTCAACCATATCACTTCAACACCTCTACCCACTAAGTCATATATGTAATATATTATAAGAGCACCATATAGAAGTTTTGAGATCGAACTCTTTTATGGCTAAGATTAAAAAAAGTCATGTTGTATTATGTGACGTAAATGATTATAGTAACTTTCGTTGACATTAGTTTAGTGGTATGTTCCGGAGACACAAATGACACCTCTTTCCTTCAGGATTTCTTAAGAACACACTCGCTCAATTTCTCATTTTTCTGTTTGTTGTCTTCTGTAAATCACGTATGGAGCAAAACTTTGGAATCGCCCATACTATTGCAATTGTAATTAAATATAGTTGCGTATAGCATGAAAAACCTGGTACAGAATGATGCTCTTTTTAACTTTAGTGATAAAAGAGTTTGAAGTCAAAACCCCTGCTGTACCACTCAATCCATATAAGACAGCTACCTACCATACAAGACAGCTACATGCCATACAAGACAGCTACATGCCATATAAGACAACTACAAGCCATATAAGACAGCTACAAGCCATATAAGACAGCTAGATACCATATAAGACAGCTACATGCCATATGACAGCTACATGCCATATAAGACAGCTACATGCCATATAAGACAGCCAGATGCCATATAAGACAGCTACATGCCATATAAGACAGCTACATGCCATATAAGACAGCTACATGCCATATGAGACAGCTAGATGCCATATATGACAGCTACATGCCAAAACAGATACACGGGGAAAACGCAGATACACTCCCTACTCACTTCCTCTCTCAAAAATACTGCACATCTGGGTGTGGGTTCTTCTATATCAATTCGCTTTACTGTTAAAACAGTGAATAATCAGCAATGCCACATGGCTTTCTTGACAGGCTTTCGTCAGTTGCGCCGTGGGGGTCCACTACGTTGGTTACGTGATGACGTGTATGGGGCTCTGTTCGGCAGTCACCAGTCTGTTGGCTGGCGTTTTGGCGTTATACGTCGGGCGGGTGACGTTATGTCTAAGCGGCTTTGTCATACAGCTCGGCTTACACCTTCATCTCATGATGTGGACAGAGTTCGACATTTACAGCCTGTTTGTCACTAGTGGCGCTTGGGGTGTATCGGACGGACTGCTACATACTCAGCTGAGTGGTAGGTCTTTAAAATCAAAACAAAACAGTTTCTCAGTTTATCTTTTTTTTTAAATTCTATTAGATGGCCAAGCACTCTGTGCTGTGACACATTGTGACACATTGTGACACCTACTGAAACCGTTCGGATTTCTATTATTAGGCTTAGTTCTCCAGAACTGCTGATCCGATTGCATTAAAATTGATATGCATGTACAAGACTACTGGGGGTATCAAGATTGAAAATGATCGAGATTGAAAATGATCGAGAATTGTGGAAGCTCGCTTTTGGTCAGTAGACAGATCAACCACCGATCTTTGACTGGTAGGGCAGCACAGTTACGACTGACAGTTTTGCCATTTAAATGCGTTAAAAAATTTGTTATTTTTATTCATTGTCAGTTCGTAACGTTGCAATATCTCCAAAACCGGTAAAGTTAGAAAAAACAAACTTGGCATTTTTAATAGCCAGCATATGAAGCAGCTTTTGACGTTTCGTGCTGTTTGGCCAGTCACGTGATTTAGCAGCCGTTTTGAATTTTGTTGATAAACTTAACCATATTTTTCCGTAAATTGGCTGATGATCTGTGGGTGAAATTTCACTTTCAAGTTTCAGGTAGATCGCCATACCTATGTTGTACAAAAACGTTTTGTTTGGTATGGAAGTTATGCTGTAACTGACCAATGAAATTAGCTTAGAAGTGAGTCAAGTCTAAGAACTGCTTAAATGATTAAATAAACACACTGTCTAATACTTCTTGACGTCCGGATTACAAACCTGTAAAAATTATTTAGAACTTGGTATAAGTTTCGTGTAATGGCCAAAACATCATCAAAAATATGAGGTATGACTATTAAAACCTTTAAAAATCTTCTTCTCCAGAACCAAAGAACGGATTCTTTCGATATCTGACATTCTTGTAGAATGACTCCATTTAAAACAAGTTTGAAAAAATCTTGGACATGCATTGGAAACTTTGGAAGCTCGCCATTGGTCGACTGTATGACGTCATAAAAAGTGTCCAAGTTTGATAATGTTGTCAGTCTGGTGTATTTGGCAACGCTGAGTCCGAATCTGCTTTCGGGTTTTGCAACTATCTTTGCAGCTTTTTGAGATATGGTCAAAAACTGTTTTCGCTCAAGTATCTTCAATGGCCTGTAACCTAAGAGCTACGAAAGCTGCAAATCTGAGACTTGCACCAGATTGTTGCTCAAGACATGTATTTCTGGTGTATGCCAACGGATTTGAGCTACGATATATAGTTTTCTCGCTAGAAATATTTAAATGACACCACCCTGTTTCAGAAATAGAAATGTAATCCTGTGCATTTAACATAGACATTGGAGGTAACTATGTAGTGCTATACATGTGCTGCAGGCAATCTACCCCAAAGCTCTGCCGCCTGTCACTTAAACCTAGGAATGAACAACTCTCCCTCCTCTCCACAGCTATCAAGGGACAATTTTCAATGTTTGCACGTAAAGCCAATCCTGTTCGCAATGCATCATGGGCAATTCTCAAAAATCTCGACAGCATTCCCCTATACCCCCGTGCTATCAGGATTCGAAGTCCAACGTCATGGCGAAATATACAAAAGATGTCTATCCACATATGTATCTTAATTCATGACGATCCCAAAACATGTTACTCTTCTTAGGTCAAATTCAACCTTGACAGAAATATCGCGGTTTCTAGTTTCTATTCAGGTCTATACATTACATGCCCATAAAGAAGAGACGGGCTTTAAGATGCCTCACAGAAAAGTAACTACGAAACCGTACGCCATATTTCTAGGCTGAGGATCTCTTTCAAGAAAACAATACATAACACCGATTATTCCTTCTAATTATTTTGACCAAAACTCCATATCTTTATAGTCTCCTAACATTTCCTGTCACCTACATGCACTCTGTCCTCGCCCGCTCTAAAAACTGAGCTGAGCCCAGGCAAACCAGATGGGACACAAGAATGGGGTGAATTCACCGTTTTACACGTGAATACTGCTATACTAGTATTTCTTATTTTGACTAAATAATTGTGTGCGTCATTCTGTCAGAAAGCATTTTAGCACTACTGATAGGTCACAGGTCACGAATCCACACGCACTCGGGGGAAATTAGTTAACTTGTCAGATGTTTGACTTACTATCCAATTTATCGGCATTAAACCGTACAAATTTCTGCACTTAACTGCAAAATCTATATAGATTATAGATGAAATGAATTAACGTTATTGCTATTCACGCATTTACTCGCTCCATTACTTTGCTCTCTAGGGCCTCTCTGAGTGCTTAGGGTTATCAATATGACATTTCATGAGGTCCCTCTTATCAGAGAACTCACGCGCAAACGAGGGGTCATATCATTGCAGTCAAGTCACCAAAAGTACAGAAATTTAAAGCACACGTAGCCCCCATAATGGAACTATGAGCAGGTTGTGATTGGAAGAAATAGGGGTATGTGGCTGAGCACCTTAAGCAGGTTGTGATTGGAAGAAATAGGGTATGTGGCTGAGCACCTTAAGCAGGTGGTCATTGGAAGAAATAGGGTATGTGAATGAGCACCTTAAGCAGGTGGCCATTGGAAGAAAATAGGGTATATGGCTGAGCACCTTAAGCAGGTGGTCATTGAAAGAAATAGGGTACGTGACTGAGCACCTTAAACAGGTGGCCATTGGAAGAAATAGGGTATATGGCTGAGCACCTTAAGCAGGTGGTCATTGGAAGAAATAGGGTATGTGGCTGAGCAACTTAAGCAGGTGGCCATTGGAAGAAATAGGATATGTGGCTGAGCACCTTAAGCAGGTGGTCATTGGAAGAAATAGGGTATGTGGCTGAGCACCTTAAGCAGGTGGTGGTTGGAAGAAATAGGGTATGTGGCTGAGCACCTTAAGCAGATGGTCATTGGAAGAAATAGGGTACGTGACTGAGCACCTTAAGCAGGTGGCCATTGGAAGAAATAGGGTATGTGAATGAGCACCTTAAGCAGGTGGCCATTGGAAGAAATAGGGTATATGGCTGAGCAGCTTAAGCAGGTGGTCATTGGAAGAAATAGGGTACGTGACTGAGCACCTTAAGCAGGTGGCCATTGGAAGAAATAGGGTATATGGCTGAGCACCTTAAGCAGGTGGTCATTGGAAGAAATAGGGTATGTGGCTGAGCAACTTAAGCAGGTGGCCATTGGAAGAAATAGGATATGTGGCTGAGCACCTTAAGCAGGTGGTCATTGGAAGAAATAGGGTATGTGGCTGAGCACCTTAAGCAGGTGGTGGTTGGAAGAAATAGGGTATGTGGCTGAGCACCTTAAGCAGATGGTCATTGGAAGAAATAGGGTACGTGACTGAGCACCTTAAGCAGGTGGCCATTGGAAGAAATAGGGTATGTGAATGAGCACCTTAAGCAGGTGGCCATTGGAAGAAATAGGGTATATGGCTGAGCACCTTAAGCAGGTGGTCATTGGAAGAAATAGGGTACGTGACTGAGCACCTTAAGCAGGTGGCCATTGGAAGAAATAGGGTATATGGCTGAGCACCTTAAGCAGGTGGTGGTTGGAAGAAATAGGATATGTGGCTGAGCACCTTAAGCAGGTGGTCATTGAAAGAAATAGGGTGTGTTGTTGAGCACCTTAAGCAGGTGGTCACTCAAATTTGTTACACACATAACGCACTTGAAGAAGAACCCTAAAACGATGGTTAGCTTGAAGTTTTAAGGGAGAAAGTTATCTCTATGCCAAAAACAAAAAAAAGGTTCATCTTAAGGCGTAATTTATGTCTTTTAAGTAAATTCCACATTTTAAGCATATTTTTTGTCAGTGGAAATGATGTCATCAATGAACTTACAGGAAACACGCTGTATTTACAGCTGTCACGCTTGGCGGGCAGACCGCTGAGGCCGCAAAGAAACTGTAGTTTAAGGCCAGTTTTACGTCCCAATGATAAAACTGGGAAACTTTTTTCCACATTTCCACATTAGGACATATCCTATGCTGCACGTGAAAGGAATACAGAATCGACGCTGATTGGCGGGCAGTAGGGATAGGGTTTCCTTGGTTAAATCCTAAACCCGTGGCCACGCTTGAATACATTTGCCAAACCAAAACTTCTACTTAGGCCATAAGCACCTCTTATACCAACCATCAGGGACAATTTTGTATCCCTTTATACAGGTACCTGTGTTGAATAGGGTCATTATGAACCAATTGAACTTTCATTAATCAATAGGTGAGTTTTGAGGTGAAACTCTTTTGTTGTCAAAGGTAAAAGCAGTCCTACTGTACCACGTGAAGGGTGAAAAATGTTAGGTAACCTTTGTTGACATTAATTTACTGATCACTTATCTCCCCCTTTTCCAGTGGCACAAATGACATTTCTTTCCTTTACAAACTTCTCTGGTTCACAAAAGGCTTAGATTCTCAATTTTCTCTTTCATTTGTCTACTCTGAATTACTTTTTATGACATTTTTACAGTCGCCCATGTTATAGTGAATGGGATCGTCAACGATAGAAAAGTTCGAACTCGAAATTCCCATATGAATATCAAATCTTTATGAATCATTAGATCAAGTGATCAATATTAAAAAGCCATTAATCTTTGTCATTAAACCTTTGTATCAAGTCACCGATGAGTTCATCAGTTTCAACAAACACATGTTTTCTCCTCTTAATTACAGCTCTGATTGGGGTGATGTTCCAGGAGAATCAGGATGCCGCCTTCGCTATTTTCCGGATGTTGTCGAGTCTGGGGTTCGCCATTACGTACGGTTACAGCGCTCTCTTGTGTCAGCGAACAGACTTATACATTAGCATAACCTTGCTGGCTGTGTCATTGCTTTGTTATACAACTGTTGAGACATATAACTACAAACTGAAACGGGTCAAAGTACTCGATGTTAAGGCTATAGAAAATTCGCTGACGTCTTCATATAGAATATATACATAACGCAGACAGCTTGTCTTTCGATTGTTTCTTTCATAAAGGCGTTCATTGTAAATTTGTCGGTGCCATGGACTGCTTCATTGTGCTACATGGTGTTTTGCTAGACATCGTTACCTGTTGCCGTGATGTGTAGTTCTACATGTTGTCGTGTTACTTGTACGCTGCGGTACATGATCAACTGCCGTATTATGAAGTTCCACATGGTGCCGTACTACATTATAGGCTGCGGTACATTTTGTGTACTGTATTGTGAAGTTCCACATGGTGCCGTGCTACTGTATAGACTGCGGTACATAGTTTGTACTGTACTGTGAAGTTCTACATGGTGCCGTGCTACTGCATAGGCTGTGATACATCGTATGTACCGTACTGTGAGGTTCTACTTAATACAGTTCGACCGCGCAGTTCTACATGGTGTGCCACGCACTGTAACATGGAGCCGTGCTATGCACTTTTAAATAGTGCAGTGCTGTTCAGTACCACATGGTACAGTGCTACATGGTGCCGTACTACGCTCTTTTACATGGTATTCACTTCTACATTGCTCCGCGCTACACAACATTACACAATCCCAAGCTGTTGAGTTCTACTTTGTTCCGTGCTACATAATGTTACATGGTGCTATGCTGTTCAGTTCTACATGATGCTATGCTACATGGTACCGTTCTACGCAATGTTATGGAGCAACGTGTCCTGCAGTTCTACATGGTATTGTGCTACGCTGTGCTACATGGTACCATTCTACGCCCTTCCCACAGTGGGATTCGAACACACTTTCTCACTCTCCATCCTAGGGCCTGATAATCTTTACCAGCACAGCCGCAAACATTATAAATACCAGCATTTACTGAATGTTATGCGGCAACGTGTCTTGCACTTATACATGGTACTGTGCTGCGCTGTGCTACATGGTACCATTCTACGCGCTGTTATACGGTACCATGTTCTGTAGCTCTACATGGTATTGCGCTACATGGTACCGTGTTCTGCAGCTCTACATGGTACTGCGCTACATGGTACCGTTCTACGCCCTGTTATACGTTACCAGAGTGGGATTCGAACCGTGGGAAAGAACTGACATTGTGATGTTCTAATGCAGACCATTTGCACACAACGACGAGAATTTCAAAATCAGTAATAAAATCTACCTTTATATAATACCAATCATATTGGATTGCATGTTGACGGTGTAAACATCCCTTTTAAATATATCTTGCGTGATATTTGTTCTACACTAACGTGTGGGTGGGAACATGCAAAGCTGAAACTGTGGATCTTTAAAGGCTTTACACAGGGCTTTACCCAATCCCATGCTCCACATAAATAGGCCCAAAGCGGAAAGATAAATGATTTTAGACCATTGTCCTTTCAAATATTGCATCTGGCTGAAGGATTTATTTTCAGTAGATAGTTAGCTCCTGGTTAACATTTTTATTTCGGCTCTAGGATTTGTTATCAACAACTTCCATGCCTATTGTTTCCACCCCTCTCATTGTCCGTCAAACCTTGAAGACGATATGAATAGTCGACTGCGTTCATACCACAGCGGGTTAATGTGCATGGCATATCAGTGGAAGGTAACGTAAAGGCAAAGAAAACACTATAATGAAATATGTATCAGATGAAAGACTATTAAACACTGACCAGGAAAGTAATTCGATTTATTTCTAATGCTTTTGTTTTTTCTTTCCCGAGTAAAGTGTTTTTAAAACATGAGATTCTACGGTGGTCACATCCATATGTTTTTTGGGGTGTGTGTGGGGTAAGGGTGTGGGAAGGGGGGGGTGCTCAGTGGATCAGTTGGTTAGCTCGCTAGCCCAGCATAATGACCCAGGAGCCTCTCACCAGTGTGGTCCAGCTCATGCTGGATTCCTCTCCGGCTGTACGTGGGAAGGTCTGCCAGTAGCCTGCGGATAGTCGTGGGTTTCCCCCGAGCTCTACACGGTATCCTCCCACCACAATCCTGGCCTCCCACCATAATGCGTCGTATAAGTGAAATATTCTTGAGTATGGCATAAAACACCAATGAAATAAATCAAAAAATAAATGCCATGTTTTGCTACAAATAGTTCACTGGTTCATGTCAATGGCTCCAATAAGGTGTAAAAAGGCCACCGCAGATTCCAAAGTTCCACAGTGCATTTTACTAGGTTAAAATTGAACTAATTTTATGAACAGTATTGAATAGTCTTTTATCTGATACATACTAACGCTAGTATTTCCTTGGATTCAAGCGTTTTTTACCGCTTATTGCTCCCAAGGCCCTCTGATCCGTGGAAGCTCACCAATCACTTGCATTTCCCCTATACGAGACAGGGATGTGCCCTATCGTTCCTTCTGAGCCGTGGAGGGACACAAATCACAGGGATTTCCCCCTATACGAGACAGGGAGGCGCTCAATCGTTACATAGCGAGAAAACTTTCACACCGCAACTCATTTTATCATAAAACATGCGATGTAATTATAGAGATGCATAATGATTCAGAATAATACCGGCCTCCAGTAAATTCAAGGCTTGACAAATGAAAGCGCAAAGCCGGGTTATAGGTAGGTCCTTCTACACATGCTTCGGTTATGAACCGTGTTAACATGCGTCCGTTATTAAACGTATTGTGACAATGCAATCTAATTCAGTTTACATTGTATAACCGTATCGTTGTATAACCGAATCGACTAGTGACATAACGCGTGTAACTAAGCTCCCTAGCATAGGTGACAATGAAGCCGCACACCTGGGTAACATTTCACGGATGATACAAATGTGAGAGAGAAAAGTGAGAGAAAAATATGGCCCTGAATTAGCAATTCGTCTTCGGTCATGGTGAAGTGATAATTAGGTGTTCATTGATGTAAACAGGGCATGGTCTTGTAATTTACACTTCCTATCAAATGATCAATACACTTCTTATGTGTTTAAACATAGAACACGTGTGTGTTCACATCGCGGCGTTGCGGGTGATCTAACATTGTGTGATGTGTTCGTTTGCGAAGTGAAAGGTTCACAAGTGCGGATGGTGTTCACATGGTGTGTCACGAGAGGGGAAGTTTGTCAGTAACTCCCGACAGGTCAGCCTACTGGCACCCGTCATCGTATTTCTGAGTGAAAACATTTGAGCATGGCGGTAAGCAACAAACAAATAAATAAGTACATAAATACAGCAACACGTTCTAAACTCACAGCCCAAAAAAACACAGCCCATAACACGTTTATGGAGAAGTTGCTTTAAATTGTTTTTGAGGAACGTTCAAATAAGTGTAATAGAAATTTGGACTTGCTGTCAATATTTGAGTCGACATGCTTATTGACAAATATGAGTGTTTTGCGATAGTATACTCACACCTGATGTATGGCACTTTTTGTCGCTTTGCCTGGCAGATGTGGCTCTATTTCACATGGGTCTTGTATGTCTTGCAGGTTTATGCTACTTCAGTTGTCACTAGCGTGACATATATTACCAATGTCACACAGGTGTGTCTCTGTTTCAAATGTAACCAGAGTGATATATATTACCTGAGGCTCTACTTCAAATGTCATTAGCGTGATATTACCTGTGTCGTGCAGGTGTGTCGCTACTTCACATGTCACAAGCATGATATATATATTACCTGTGTCGTGCAGGTGTATCTCTATCTCACATGTAACTAGCGGGATATGTGTTACCTGTGTCCTGCAGGTGTGTCGCTACTTCAAATGTCACTAGCGGGATATACATTGTGTTATGCAGGTGTGACTCAAATGTTATTATGTGTCGTCGTATGGTTTATTTTTGCACTGAACTGATGCTAATTAGATGCAATTAAGATCAACATAGCATAATGCAACAGCCAATGTTTTTCTCTGTGCAATCGTAAAGCGTTGACATTATTTTACTTAAAATGTTGACTTCCGGTCATTGATAAGCACATGTATATATGCACAGAGTTGACCAATAAACTTCATGCAGAGCACTCAACTTAGTTTTTTTTAAACTATTACAAATATTAATGGTAGAGCTCGACGTCGTGCGCTAATGTGTTACCTGAAAGCAACATTTTCGTGTTATCGCGTTGATCATCTGTTTTGTGCTTCAATTTCAGAAACACAAAGAGAAGATCACGAAGATCACATAAGAGAAACACGCGATGTTTTTTTTAACCTATCGCGTCATCCTTGACTTTTTTAAAGTTTTTACTTTTAAGTTAGAATGTCTCGTTGGCGAGTTTCCAGCTTATAAACAGAAGTATAAAAAACACGTCCTTTGAAATATTTATATTCAAGAAAGTTTACTGTACACTCAAAAAATAAATCTGTTAAAGTCTGTTGTCTGAGTGGTGCTAAAATGTATTCTATTATTAAAACATTATACTGTGCTATTCAACATGATATCCCAATCCGATTTCCTACCACCATAAAGTAAAGAGTCCGATTCGGGGGCGATAGGTCCGAATCACACCTAAACCCTTAAAAGACGAAGTTGTGGCTTCCTCTCTTGGCGTTCAGTATTGAGGAGATAGTGCAACAACTGATTGACTCGTATCAGTATGATGGCTTGCGCGGGGTGGCTTACTTGCCTTCGGTAAGTCGTCTCAGTGAAGCAGCACTACATAAAAGAGCGGCAAAAAATCCGTCCTACAACAAAGCGGTACAATAACATGTACATGCACTCTAAGGACTCCAACAAATCAACGTGTACAGCTAGGCGTGTCACTCCTTGTCATAAATTATACATACGTCCAACAAATCAACGTGTACAGCTAGGCGTGTCACTCATTGTCATAATATATATACACGTCCAACAAATCAACGTGTACAGCTAGGCGTGTCACTCATTGTCATAATATATATACACGTCCAACAAATCAACGTGTACAGCTAGGCGTGTCATGTGTCACTGATTATTTATACAGACAATTTGGTAGTTGGTATGAGTGGTTTTACAGATACCTTTATATATGAGGCAAGCTAAAGAAATCGACTTTAGTCCTCATCTCTGGTGATCTTTGACTCTAAGGTTTCATCATGTACTTACGAAAGGACAGACCGTATGATCCAGGCTCTCACAGCACACTCTATGATATGACAAGCCCTTTTCTCTTCAATGCCTTGTCCGGTAATTAGCTCTTTGCTTTGAGTGTATTCCATTAACTATGAGAAAACTCGGGTATTTGTGGTAATCATTGACATCGGTTTCATCTTATATTCCTTTGTACATAGTATTAACAACCAAGAATATCTTTCTGAGCGCTATGAAGGTCTTAGGCTTTCATTTGTCAAAGAGTTGCTCGCTTTTTGACTCTAGAGAGTATAATTACCGGCTGGCATGCTCTGTGTTTCGTATCGTCGCGTCTGTTACAAAAGCTTAGTATTTCCTTCACATGTGCAACTTAGATCCAGGAATCCAGGTTTTGAGCTTACATAGCTAAGTTCATGCTTGTTCAGAAAGCCAATTTGTTTGTAAGAATGAATATTCATTTATTGTGGAAGCATTTTAATTGCTCTTTAACGTCAGTGAAGGTTGTGAACCAGACGGAACCAAGACTTGGCTTTGGCTTTATCACAGCGCTAAGAGGGCTTTGGTTGTATTACAGCGCTAGCTCTTGCTCCTTTAAAAATTGTTCCAGTATAAAATAACGATTGTGCTTATTTTAACCATTCAAAATAAATGCCTGTCACAGCTAGGAAAAACGCCACGTCCAAATCTTGGAAAGACACAGGAGTGATCATTGTTCGAGTTGATTATAACCATCGGCCACAATTCGGTTATGCTTATGGGATATCATATTTCTCGCAAACTGAAAACGGAAAACAAGAGTCCATAAGCTATCGTTTGGATCTGTGGCTACTAGACAGTGTCACAGACCTGAGACATGAATTGAGACATATGGTTGTATTTGCTATTTATATATTATTTCTTAGGGGGGCCTTGGAGCCAATGCGGTCCTGTTGAGTTCAAGTCCAAGGTTCATTTTTTCCAAGGTTCCAAGGGAAGTAAAATATATATAAATAAAATATATTATTTCTCACACATTCCTCTGCAAATTGGTGTTTTGATTTGTTTCCGAATGCATGTGTCTTGTCATTATCGACTCCATTATCTATGAGTGATATATGAACGCGGACGCTTAGAATCACCTGATACGCATGGTTGTCTACAAATGGTAGCTTTATCTTAAACGTTCTATCATGCCTTCGCTTAGGATATGAAAGAAACACATGGAAAGAGCATGGCCGAGGGGAATTTCTGCCAGCTTCAAGCGTCTTGTTGAACAGTTGTCTCAAGTATATGTATGTTGCTTGACCAGAACGTTTGCAAGAAAAAAAAATTCCTTAAGATTTTCATATGAAAACGATCTCACTTTAGCAAGATTACATTATGGTAGACATTATGGATATATCTGGTCCAGGCCGCTTGCCGTCAACAGCTAAAATGGAGCTAATAGGCTTTGTGACATCTCCACAGATACAATATTGATTTTCCTGTTTGACATGCTCGATGTGCTTCGTGACTTGATACGCTGCTTACATTCTCATTAAATCGGTTATACTGGTAACAGAACTGTAGGCGTTAAATGACCGTGGTTTGCTGGTTAATGCTTCTGGGCTGTAATCCGGGCCCCGTTCGGTTCGCTACCGAATTTGTAGAATTGTTTCTATGACGAAGTCGTATTTCTTGTCGTCTCTTAGCACCCATCGCACTAGTCTCGAGAGCTAGTCAAAGACGAGGCATTCAACTTCCAGGAAAACAGGCGCTACACGACATTTCGGTGGATTCTCGGTACAGTTTTGTATACGTTTTGTGACAACGTTGTGAGTTTGCGGGTGACTAATAATCCACCATGTTATCAAATGAGACACCTTCGGTATTTGCCAATGACACGGAAGACACCAATGTCACCAGTGACGTTTCAGGGCCGGTGTATGACACTCAGATTCTTACCATTCTCACACCCATGTACTGGACTCTTACAGTAGTTATCGTCGCCGTCAATGGAGCATTGTTGTTCTTGTACTTCAAAGACAAGGGTGTTCGCTTAAGTTTAAACTATTTCGTGGTGTCCCAAATCATTATCGACATCATGGTCGGTTTGGTGGGAATTCCATTGGTGCTGCTATACCCCCGTCAGCGCCTTGCCAGAAACACCGACGTCCCGGATGGCGTCTGTGTGGTGACACTGCTTCTTCAGCTCGCCATAACGACAATAGAGCCGTGGGGCGTGACGTTTATAGCAATTGACAGATTGGTTGCCGTGGCGCGACCGTCTAGCTACAAGATGGCCATTACCAACAGGCGGAGCGCCGTCGCTATCATTTCATTGTGGTGTTTCGTACTTTTTGTCAACATACTACCCTTAATGAACTTAGACTCGATAGGTGGGGAGCAATGGAGGTCATACTGCTCAGGGCGCTATCGCTATCCCATTGCCTATCTCCATGCTATCGTCTATCTTCTGTTTGCTATACCCGTTGTTCTTACCGTCGTCTGCTACATCGCCATGTACGTCGTTATAAAACGCAAGAACAACCAATCCAGCGTCGCAGACTCTGGAGAAAGCCAGCCAAGTTTCCAGAAGGCGGTGAGAGCCGCCAAAACGTGCCTCATCACGACTTTGCTGGTGTGTCTTGGTTGGGTCCCGTACCTTGGCTTCATGACTGTCTTACCGCTTATCCCGAACGTTCCGTTCACCACCCGACTTTACAGTTTCGCCCTAACATTCTTGTTCGCCGCCGCTGTTAGCGCTGCTAATCCACTGGTCTATTTCGTCCGGTCCCACACCATTAAGACTGCCATTAGACGTACATTCGGTACGAGAATCGTGCCAGTTAATGTCCCAAGCAACGGTGCGACGAGCAGCGTCTTCAATGCGTCGCTTATTCGGAGCCAACAGAACACCACTATTATCACTCGAATGACAGTAAATGCTAAAGTGAATTCAACTTTAGCTCCCAAGACAGAAAATACCAATAAGCCCCATGTTCGGTTGAAACCTCGCTCTTCCAGGATGGAGAGGTAGTGCAACAAAATTATACCACAGAGTATTCAAAATTCTAAGTTTCTCAAAGTTTACAATGAGTATAACACTTTCGTTGGCAACATAGATGGCACTGGTTGCCCGGTGTAACCGTCTATCTTGTATGTCATGTGTAACATCACAGATGGCGCCTCTTGTAGCATGAGATCTTTACATAATAACGGGAAAGACGTAATCGTCCGTTACTTTTGAATTACAGTCTGATCGGTTAGGGTCTGTAACGCTCGTCATTTTCAAATTGTATCTAATACCGCTTAACCTGGGGCTAGGGGCCGTAAAGGTAGCAATGCCCATTGCATCAGCATGATGCCTTTATGAACAGTTGCAATTAAAGCGCGACTGAGATACTTGTTTAATTGTTATTTGACATGGAACTCATTCACGGACTACGAATTTGAATTTGATATGGAATTCATGCCTGGAATATTCATTGTCTGCCCGGCATCATTGAAAACTGATGACTGCTTCTCTCTTGTGTGTTACCGGCTTTATTTCTTATTTGTATAATTTCTTACATACCTTTGTCTTTGGGAGTTAGTGTTAAACGTTGTTTTGGAAATAGATCTTGCGATTATCGAATTGGAACGCCTTTTACGGACTACGAATGATATATGAATGTCGGACTTGACGCTTATATTCAGACCATTAGGATTTGTATCACAAACAATTCACACAATTAGAATTTGTTCCGCAGACCTTTTGTATAATTAGGTTCTCCTCCACAGACCATTCATACAATTAGGATTTGCACAACAGGCCAATCACATCATTGGTGACGTTTGGATTTGTCACAGACTATTCATGTCATTAAGATTTGTACCTCAGACCATTCATACATTTAGGATTTGTACCACAGACCATTTATGCAATTGGGATATGTACCACAGATCTTTCATGTAACTGGAGTTTGTACTACATACTATTCATGCAATTAGGATTTGTAACACCTACCATTCATGCAATTGAGATTTGTACCACGTACCATTCATGCAATTAGGATTTTTACGTCAGACCATTCATGCAATTAAGATTTGTACCACAGAGCATTCATACAATTAGGATTTGCACAGCAACTTCTGGATGGTCAAGGGATTTCGTCAGGTGCTGTTCAGTTTCGTCCCAAAATATCGCTTGCCGCCATGGGATAAGTGAAATATTTTGGAGTAAAACACCAATCAAATAAATAAATGCACAGATGCGAACTCCGAGCAGGAAGGATTACATGTACTTGGCCATGCACTGTGGAAGGCAAGGGAACTTATACAACCTGGAATTTACAAGCATTGCCAGAGTAAGAATTTTATTCGATCAACAAACTAGCTGGCTCTTAGCACATTTCGGAAGAAATTTGTCTTGCAATGTTTCATACAAAACACTGTGTTATCGCGTTTTCATGACGATTCTTCAGAGAGGGACTGATCAATATTGATGGATTATTTTCCTGAAACTGAGTCGATACATAAAACATTACGTTTGCAACATCAGGCACTGATGCTACCAATAACATCAAGTTGGCTGTTGCGAAAAACCGGCTTCCGTTTAATTCAGAATTGAAATGCAACTGAAATTATATTAACAAAGGGTATATATTGTCCGGTTAAATGTTATCACAGATGAGATGTTTGATTGTTTATGACATTGTTGTGGAATGATCAATGTTTTCATCGAACATGCGTAATTCATCTTGTTATAGACAGTGAGTGTGAGTTGCGATCCCAAAGAGCGTTTTGCACCACCGAGTTTTAGCAGCCGTCACAGAAAAAATCTACGTACAATAGCATTTCTAGATCAATGACAGACAAACGTTGCACACGAATTCATTTGTAGATCAGTGACGGACAAGTGCTGCAAACGAATTCATATGTGCATCAGTGACGGATGGGAAAATACAGTATACGAATTTAAGTGTAAATATGTGAAGGAGGCAAATGCTGAAAATCAATTCATGTGTAGATCCTTCGATGAACAAACGCCGCATACCATTTCAGTCTTAGGCCTTTAGTGGACAAACCCGCATACCAGTTCATGTGTATCTCTTATGGACAAACGTATACCAGTTCATCCGTAGACATGTGACTAATAAACACTGCACACCAATTCATACCTAGTCCTATGATGGGAATATCGTGCATACCAATTCATTTGGAGATCTATAGTGAACAAATACTGTATACCATTACAATTTCATACAAATTCATGTGTAGATAGCTTTGACGAAGAAAGACAAGGTGTTAGATGGAAGGTAGGACGTCGTAAGAAAATCCTACAAAAACAACGATTTCAATAAAACGTCCATTTCAAATTGCATATATATTATTAAGTATTTGGGAATTAATTATTACTGTATTAAATAGAAGTGACACCATAGGCATTGACTATATATCCGCCACTTTATCTTCACATTAAACGTTTGGTAAGATTAGCTTAACCAAACCCGTCAATTCTGTGTTATGATGTGTTAACGATCATACTTAAACGATTATGGTTTTGAAATGCCGGGCCCGTATTTATCAAACGTCTTCAAGTCAAAACTTCAAGCATAGCTTAAATTAAAATGTATTTGTACACTGATTCGTTACTGTAGAAGAATGTTCTGACCAAAATTTTGGCTCTTTCCTGTTCTGAGTTTGGCTTTTTCAGGACTTGTTATCTATGACCTAAGTCGTAAGTTGCCTGATAAACTGGTGCACAGATCTGTTCAAGCCTTTAGTTGAGTGGTGATACACTCTATTAATGCTCGAATGTATTCTGTGATCATAACATAATGTCGTGTTAGTCTAATAGAGTCTTTATGTTGAATTAATAGACTATGTATGTTATATTTACAGAATAGTCTCCTGCAATAGCAGAATACATTCTAGGGTCACTCATACAGCAGAATTTCTGTTAAAATCAACAGATTATTTTTGAGTGTAGTATTGCTTGAAAAATGTATACATGGTGATTAATTATTAGTATTATTATTATAATGCTGTTTCTTTTGTTTGAGTATTCCCACATGTAAATATCCTGCATAATATTTTGTTCTATGCACTTTACTTGTACCTGTGATAGAGCATTCTTTTTTGTGTTTCTGTTTTACTCGATATGCAAATTTTGTACAGTTGTTTTCTTCTTACTGTATGTATAAATGGATGGAAGAAATGTCGAATGGCTTGTTATCTAGAAAGTGGAAAATAGTGTCTTATCGGGATTTGGTCAGCTTTACCTCACTTAAGACTAAGCTGAAATAGGTTTTTGTTTATGTTTTGTGTATGTATGAGCCTTCCTGAGCGCGCATGCGTTAACATCTATCTAACACCTACTTATATTCATATAAAGCAATACGTTTGTGGTTGATATCTGATGGAAATATTTGCCGTTATTTGACAGTTGTAAATAAAATACTATCAAAGCAGAAAAAGGTCTTGTGGTGACAAGAATTTCAAGATGAAGATGTATGTATGTATGCATGTATGTTATTTATTTATTTATTTATTTGATGGGTGTTTTACGCCATACTTGTGAATATTTCACATATTCGAGATATAAATATTCTTGCGCACGGCGTACAACATCAATCAAATAAACAATTGTTTGATTGTAAATTCAAACACATTTCAAAAGCATACCAATATGTCAAGATCAAAAAATGTTTAAAACCCCAAAAATCACTGAAATTTTAATATTGCAGGTCAGAAAGGTTAAATTATTGCGTAATCACACACTGAAGACGGCAAATATGATATGTGGGTAATGATTTGTGAAAACGTCTACACCCTTTATGAGGTTAGGCTGAAGGAAAAGCTATAAACATTGGATTTTCGCGAACTATAAACTATTTTATTATCTCTCATCTTGACTGAACGGAAATGTGTAAAACGTAAAAAAGAAAAGAGAAAGAAGAGAAAAGTTATACACTACAAACATTGGACTTTCACTGACAGTAAACTACTTTTTTCATCTCGACTGAACGGAAATGTGTAAAAATTAAGAAATTAAAACAAAAATCAGTTCTAACTATGAATGGAAATAATTATGAGCACTTGCGTGACTGAAAGATAGATCAGTACTTCAGGCGACAGGCCTAGTGGTTATAGTTCATTAAGCACATAAAATCCAAGTAAATGTAAAAATAGTCAGGAATTTTAGGCAGAAAACAAAAGTTACTGAGATATGATCTTAGTTCACAAAACCACCATATTCTCACATTAATCTGAATTTATTACAAAATAAAACTGATTTGTTTCACAATAAATATGCTCTTGTCCGCTAGGGATGCAAGATCTTGAGATATTCATATACACGTATGATATTAATCATAACGGGAGTGTGTCATGGATGAGTGATTAAGACGTTTGTCTCAAAATCGCTATAAAATACACAAGGTATAAATCTGTGAGTTCAGCTCTGAGTGGGTGACACATTCCTGGCCTTGCACAGGAACCTTGGTGACAATAAGTGGGTGACACATTCCTGGCCTTGTGCAGGTACATTGGGATTAGTAAGTTGGTCACACATTCCTGGCCTTGCACAGGAACTTTGGTGACAATAAGTGGGTGACACATTCCTGGCCTTCCACAGGGACCTGGGTGACAATAAGTGGGTGACACAATCCTGGCCTTGTGCAGGGACCTTGCGATAAACAAGTGGGTGACACATTCCTGGCCTTGCACAGGAACCTTGGTGGCAAAAGTGGGTGACACATTGTTGGCCTTGCACAGGAACCTGGGTGACACTAATTGGGTGACACATCCCTGGCCTTGCACAGGAACCTTGGTGACAATAAGTTTGTGACACATTCCTGGCCTTGCACAGGGACCTTGGTGACAATAATTGGGTGACATAATCCTGGCCTTGTGCAGGGACCTTGCGATTATTAAGTGGGTGACACATTCCTGGCCTTGCACAAGAACCTTGGTGACAATAAGTGGGTGACACATTGTTGGCCTTGCACAGGAACCCTGGTGACAATAAGTGGGTGATACAATCCTGGCCTTGTGCAGGGACCTTGCGATTAACAAGTGGGTGACACATTCCTGGCCTTGCACAGGAACCTTGGTGACAAAAGTGGGTGACACATTGTTGGCCTTGCACAGGAACCTTGGTGACAATAATTGGGTGACACATTCCTGGCCTTGCACAGGAATCTTGGTGACAATAAGTGGGTGACACAATCCTGGCCTTGTGCAGGGACCTTGCGATTAATAAGTGGGTGACACATTCCTGGCCTTGCACAGGAACCTTGGTGACAATAAATGGGCGACACAATCCTGGCCTTGCACAGGATCCTTGATGACAATAAGTGGTTGACACAACCCTGGCCTTTCACTGGAACCTTGATGACAATAAGTGGGTGACACAAAAACCCTGGCCTTGCACAGGGACCTTGGTGACAAAAAGCGGTTGACATATTCCTGGCCTTGCACAGGAACCTTGGTGACAATAAGTGGGTGACACAATCCTGGCCTTGTGCACGGACCTTGGTGACAATAAGTTTGTGACACATTCCTGGCCTTGCACAGGGACCTGGGTGACAATATGTGGGTGACACATTGTTGGCCTTGCACAGGAACCTTGGTGGCAATAAGTGGGTGACACATTCCTGGCCTTGCACAGGAACCTTGGTGACAATAAGTAGGTGACACATTCTTGGCCTTGCACAGGGACCTGGGTGACAATAAGTGGTTGACACAACCCTGGCCTTGCACAGAAACCTTGGTGACAATAAGCGGTTGACACATTACTGGCCTTGCACAGGAACCTTGGTGACAAAAGTGGTTTACACAATCGGACGTTTGTTGACAGCCTGAATGTGGCGTGCATATCTGTACATCACACGTGGAAATCAGTAAATTGCCAAATGTCTGTGGTTTTCTGGGCTACTCAAATTTCTTTTGTGTATAAAAATGAAATGCATGTACACTATATGTATCTTGTAAAGGGACTTCCGTAGGCCTAACATATTCATACAGAGTACCTTGTGGTTGTGGTTTATGGAAACTCCATAGTTCACATCACTGAGTATCTTACGTAAACTTGTGTGATTGAGGATAAGCAATCAACTTTGAACAATTGTTATTATCAGAAATTTTCCAAACTAATGTCTCACAGGGTGCCATATGGGAATACATACGGCTTATTTTGGTGATTAGGGCCTACTCTGGGCCTGTGTATGTATGTAGGGTATGGAAAACACTCGTATGTTGCAACCTACAAATTGTCTTACAAGATAAGTGCAATGTATTGAAACAGATTGAGTGCTGGAACAAGCATATAGTCAAGCACAAATTGGAAGATTTCTGACAAATATCACCAAAATGACATAGAGCTTTAATCTACCAGAAGTCCAATCTGTTCTCTCCACACATACTACACGACATGTGTGCAGGGAACATATCGAACCTCAGGGCTCGGTTGTTCAAAACTGTTTAAAGATTTAATACCAGATTTAACTTTAAGACATGTATTCAGTTTTGTACTTGGTCCAAAAATAATTCCATAAGAGTGTATTAAATATGAACTTAAATATAAACTGCTGCTTTTATACTCTGACTTTGGACAACTGCAGTGGCCGATGAGTTTGGTTAAAATCTTTAATATAAAATGTGACTTAATACAAGTATTAGGTAATACACTTTCGAAAAATCGGGTCCTGTTAGATAAAAGTCTCTGATCTGTGATAGATGCATTTTCCAATGATCAAAATACATCTTATATAACATTTTACCCCCCAAAAAATGATTTAATTTAATATGGGTGGTTGATTCTGATCTGGCTTAATTGTGAAAAATGTCCTTTATCCTTATCTCAAATATAATCGTAAGCATATCTGAAATAAACATCCTGAAGGACAAATAACAGCTATACATTATATTCCATAGATCCTCGGAGAAAATCAAGGGCTATCTTATCTCTATCATTGCTATCAATAAATAGTTCAGGCTCTTTGAAAATTATACATGTTCAGTTACACAGGTACTCGGAGTAATGTACTAAATTTGCAACTAGGCTTTGTCAATTTTGTATTATTTATGTATGTGCGTACATATATATATTTATTTATATATATATATATATATATATATATATATATATATATATATATATATATATATATATATATATATATATATATATATATATATATATATATATATACACACAACTCTATCTTCATTTTAGTTCGAATCACCCGCGTCATACTCATAAAATATCCCATATTCCCTTGCCAGAAGAATCTCTACAATAATAAACGTAAAATCGAAACAAAATGATAGATTAATAGAACTTACATTATCTCTATGCAACAGGAGTTATCCGGAAGGATTAATTGACAAAGGAATTAGGACCGCTCAGAGTCATTCACTGACTGAACTGAGGGACTCAGAAAAAACCTGACGAGAAAGTAATTCCATTTGTTTCAACACATAATCCCAATAATAACAACATCTTCCCAATCATTGTGAATACCTTATCAATTCTAAAAAAACAGTGACAGGATGAAAGATGTTCTAGCCAAATCTAAAGTCATTAATAGCAAACGACAGGCTCCAAACCTCAAAAAATGTTAACTCGCGCTCACTTTTCAGAAAAATCTGTGACTCCATCGGTCTCTAAATGCAATAAACCTAGATGTGGAGCATGCTTACACATGTTAGAAGGACCAAGCTTTCAGTTTGAGAGAGAAGATTCTTTGTTTAATGTAAAATTTTGGTTTTACGTGGTACTTAAGAATTTTCCTTGTGGCTTTTCCTCGTAAAGTGCTATTCACCTAACCTATATTCTGAGAAATTTACAAGCGTTGCTGAAAATTGCAATCCTTGTAGCCTGCATTTTAAAGCCTTGCGGTGAACTGTTTCCTTGACATCTAGACAGTCAAAGAAACGTGCGCCGAGAAAGGTATGGAAGTGTGAAAATTAATTTCAGCGAGCAGCATTCCGCCATCAAATATGTCAGTGTGTACACGCCAGTATAATATGAGATAAGTTTACATCAGTATAAGATACGTTTACGTCAGTATAATATGAGATAAGTTTACGTCAGCATTATATGAGTTAAGTTTACGTTAGTATTATATGAAATAATTTTTCGTCAGTATAAAATGAGATAAATTTAATATGCAAAACATGTATATGTATGTATGTATGTATGTATGTATGTATGTATGTATGTATGTATGTATGTATGTATGTATGTATGTCTGTATGTATGTATGTATGTATGTCTGTCTGTCTGTCTGTCTGTATGTATGTATGTATGTATGTATGTATGCATGTATGTATGTATGTATGTATGTATGTATGTATGTATGTATGTATGTATGTATGTATGTATGTGAGTGAGTGAAAGTTTTAACGTCGCTTTCAACAATATTTCAGTTTTATCGCGACAATAAAACGTCAAGTAGTCGATCTACTACGGATAATTCATTTACTAGTCAAAAAAGGACATCAGAAGTCACATAACAAACACAGACGGTAGTTTAAAATCACAGCTTTTCTGCCATACCAATGGTAGAGAGAAAATCAAAAATAGTATCACTTTCTACAGAATTGAAAAGTTCTGAAAGAGAGCTCACGTGATAAAAGGAATGTCATGCAGGAGGAAAGTCGCCACAGTCAAGCAGTATGTGCTTGACTGTGAACCGTTGATCACAAGCAAAGCAATGAGGAGCATCTTCTCCTTTCAACAAATACCCATGCGTAGCACGTGTGTGACCGATACGACACCTCCTCAAAATGCAAGAGCGGAGACGATGCCGTGAAAGGGAAGGTGCTGGACCAACAAACTGACGAATATCATACAGTTTGTTGGTTGTCTGTTCATCCCATTGAGCCTGAAACAAGCGCTTGATATAGGAGCAAATAAGTGAACGCAAGTCCGAATCTGGAACGTCAGTTTGGGTAGTAAGGGAATGCAGAGCCTCCTCAGCGGCTTCATCTGCAGCAGTATTCACTGGGATACCCATATGCCCGGGCGTCCAACAAAAGACAATGATAAAATCTTCACTGAGTCGTTTAAACATCTCCCTGATAGACAGAATGTCTGGATGTACAGGCGAACTAGCCCGAATTGCCTGGAGGCAGGAAAAGGAGTCAGAGCAGATGAGAAATCTGCTACCTCCGAGCTCTGGGATAGACCGAAGTGCGCACAAAATGGCCTTGGCTTCCGCAGTAAATACAGAGAAGGAATTTGGAGACCGAGTTGAAATGGTTCTGGGCCCAAGGACTGCGGCAGAAGCCACGCCATCATCGTTCTTGGAACCGTCAGTGAATATACGGTGATAAAATGGATACTTTGAACACATATTACTAGACTCCTGTTGGTATACTAAAGGGTTGGTGGAAGATTTCTTCAGGGAGGAGAGCGAGGTATCAACCTGAGGCTCAGGAGGATCGTTTGCCTCAACGCACATACTCTCCACAGGAGAGGTACGGAAAGCACCTAAGCACAACCGTAGGGCTTGGTGATGTACAGTAGGCCTATGGAGTTTCTTCAACTGGGAGCGTGACGCACCTCCATAAACACTGAAGGCATAGTCTAGCTTAGAACGAATCAGTGCTCGATAGAGCTGAAGTAGGGTTTCATGATCCCCTCCACATCCAGCACTGGACAACCTTCAAAATATCAAGCGCCTTTAGGCATCTGGCTCTAAGATAATTAATGTGAGATTTAAATGTAAGGTGCTTATCGAAGATCACCCCGAGGAATTTTGCCTCCTGCACAACCTTGATGGGGTATCCATCTAAAAATACCTTGGGGTCTTCATGTGGGAAGTACTTCCGACAAAAGTGTGCACAGTTAGTCTTCGACTTGAAGAACTAAAATCCGTTCTCCAATGCCCAGGCATGAATTTTGTTAAGGCAAAGCTGCAGATGTCTCTCAATAGTCTGCATACCTTTGCCTTGACAAGAGATACCAAGATCGTCCACAAAAAGGGATGCATTCATACTAGGAGATAAAACTCTGGCAAGGCTATTAAACTTAATGTTAAAGAGAGTAACTGATAAAATGCTGCCTTGAGGAACCCCCTGATCTTGTTCAAAGTGGTCAGACAGGGTAGCCCCAAGCCGAACTTGGAAGTGACGATGGTCTAGGAATTTACAAATAAAGTCAGGAAGCCGACCTCTAAGTCCAAATCCATGCATATCTTGCATAATGCCATATTTCCAAGTAGTGTCATATGCCTTTTCCAGATCAAAAAAGACAGATACGACATGGTCACGATTAACGATACCGTTCTTAATAAAGGATTCTAGACGAACAAGATGATCAACAGTACTGCGATTCTTTCGAAATCCACATTGAATGTCGCTTATCAACTCGTTCGTCTCCAAAAACCAAACTAAGCGATCGTTAATCATCCTCTCCACAGTCTTGCATACATAACTCGTTAAGGAAATAAGACGATAGTTATTTGGATCGGTAGAATCCTTTCCGGGCTTTGGGATGGGACAATAATAGGGTTTTAAAAATTCCAAGAGGCACCCTCAAGGAAGATTCTGGAAGGTGTCGTAAAAGCTGATAGTGGATATCATCTGGCCCTGGAGTTGAGTCATGGGCCTTGCTCAGGGATGCGGATAGTTCATGTAGAGAAAATGTAGCGATGTAGGATTCTTCATTTGAAGATGTAAAATCAAGAGGACTTGACTCGGTCCGTCCCTTGTCACGCTGGAACTGGGGCAAGCAATTATCTGAGGACGAATGGTGCGCAAAAGAAGCGCCCAACCTATTGGCTATGTCAAGTTTTTCTGTCAATGAATTGTTCCCGTCTTTGAGATGATTGACAGCGACATTGGATCCCTTGCCTTTGATGCGTTGGATCATATTGCAGACTTTTGACATAGGGGTACGATGATTAATCTTAGAAACATAACGTTTCCAAGAGTCACGTTTGGACTGTTTGATAGTCCTACGAACTTTAGCTCGAGTACGCCTAACATCGTCTAAATTACCGGGAGATGGTCTACATCGGTGGTGACATAGGGGTACGATGATTAATCTTAGAAACATAAGGTTTTAAAGAGTCACATTTGGACTGTTTGATAGTCTTACGGGCTTTAGCTTGAGTACGCCTAACACTGTCTAAATTACCGGGAGATGGTCTACATCGGTACACGCGCTCAGCACGTTTCCTGAAACGCCTAGCTCGTTTACAGTCCTCCGTGAACCACGGTTTCTTGATACGGGGAACCGCACATGATACACATGGGATACATTTGGAGGCTACATCGATTAGCTGATCCGAGAATAACTGGATAGGATCAACTGCATCAAGAAAATGGTCGCTAGTAAGTGTTTCACCACACAGAACAGCGAAGCGGGGCCAGTCTGCTTTGTCATAATTAAAGCGTGGATGGGAGGAAGATACCGGCTCCTCAAGGGTAAGTATGGAGGGGAAGTGGTCACTTCCGCACAGATCATCATGGACGCTCCAGCTGAATTCCGACCTTAGCCATGCATCAGCCAGAACCAAATCAAGGACCGAATAAGTGCCCTTTGCAGGATGAAGGTAAGTATGTGTGACATCATTTAAGACGTATATAGAGTTTTTAGATATAAAATCCTCCAATGTAGAGCCCTTCTGGTTACCTTCAGAGTCACTCCAGAGAACACTGTGGGCATTAAAGTCTCCCAAAGAAGACATGGTTTAGGTAATTGATCATATAAATTTTGCAGCTCTTGTTGGTGAAGAGTAGAAGAAGCTGGTATATAAATAGAACAGATTGTTAATACTATACCCAGTGTGATACGCACCGCCACCGCCTGCAAATCGGTGTTCAGTGCCAGTCTATTGTGTATTACACCCTGCCTGATCAACAGAGAGGAACCGCCTGATGCCTTTCCATTCGTAGACGTGGCAACAGCGTGATGAGATACATAACCTCGACATTGATAACTAGGATCAGTCATCAGAGTTTCCTGCACGCTAAAAGCTATAGGATTGAGGTCTTGAGCTAACATCTGGAGCTCTCCGAGGTTACACCTCAATCCTCTACAGTTCCACTCTAAGATCTTTGTAGTAGCCATTATTAATATTTATTTGTTCTTTTTCTTTTTCCTGGACTTTTTATACATCGCTGCCCTACGCTCAGCAAAATCCTCCTGTGACAACGTTATCAGCTTCCTCTGCTTTTTAACCTTGTCAACTTTAGAGTCTCGTCGCAATGTGCGATAATACGACCCCAGGGATGTTGAGACAGGTACCAAGACCTCACCCTTGCCATTGGTATAGGCAGGTGCATCCATTTCCGAAAGAGATTCCTCCATATTGGATTCTCCACCAGCCCTAGACATATTAGATTGCTGAGAGCTTCCCTTAGGATCAAGACAATCTGCTATATCTCTAGCGTCTAACTGTGACATTGTAGACGGGTCAGGGCTGAACGTGCTACCCCATAAGGACGGGCTCTTACCAAGTGCACCTTTAGAGTGCGTCACGCCACTGGATTGCGTCTCCTTAATGCAGGATGGCGTAGTATTCGAAATTTCTGACGATCTAGGCAGTGAGGAGGTATTCGAGATTTGACTTATACTGACAACCCACTCCGAGCTATTTGACGTCTGAGATGCCTACTACTGGCGATTCGCTTAACTTCCTGACCTTATTTGTAACATCAATGCGCTTATTTCGAATCTTTTTGCTGGAGGACATGGAGTTGGTGACAACTTGCCACTCTCCAGCTTCCTTGTTGACTTGAGTCATCCAAAGTCCCCTTATTTTGTTGACTGGAAGGAACAGACTGGCCAGAAACCCCAATTTCCATATCATCCCCATGTTCCTTACTATAATTACCATCATCATCTCCTCGACCTTCATTCTCATCTTTATTGTCACCTTCAGCTTCATAATCATTACTATCTTTATCATCATCATCATCATCATCATCATTATCATTGCAATCGTTATCGTCATTATCGCCATTGTCATTTTCATCGCTCAACGGGCAGTCCTTTTGAAAGTGGCCTGCCTGTTTACACTTGAGACATTTATCCTTTAAAGGACAGTCGGCCTTGAAATGTTCTGTGCTATCACAGATGTGACAGGCACGGACCTGACCTCTGTACCACAAAGGAATTCTAAAATTCCCAACCGGAATTGATTGTGGAATGATCTCTGTCACACCACTCATGTAAATACGGCGCATACCATTCTCAAGTGACCTATCAAAAAGGTAATGTTCCCGGCTGACGTGATGGACCGTGCCATACCGGGACATCAAACCTAGAATAGTGTCATCGGGCACCTCGATCGGACATCTAGATCTGACCTGGGGCCTTTGCTCCTCCACATCATATATTGGACAATCTACCCCTTTGAATGTGAAGCCGCTAGTCAACAGCTGTTCCTTCACAGTTTGCGTAGCCACTGTAACATTCCAGACATCTCTAGAGACATTGATTAGTCCCTTTGTACACCTCTCTGTATTACAAGCTTAAGGCTTAAGGGTCTATTTACTCGCCCTGCCCACAACATTGTGGGCCAGGTCGAGAACTACTACCCTAAAGAGAGGACCACAACTATGCGTTCGGAACAATGTGGATGCTGAGTGCAAAATAAATACGGTATTACAAAGTGGAAATACACTAAACTATGTACAGGCTATTTACAGAGAGGCTAGTGAATACGTCCTGACGCTAAGAGTGACAGAACGTTATGTCGCACCACCCTCAGACTGGGTGACCACTAAGCAAAAGCTGAGAGCACAAAGGCTAGTTCCACGGCTAGCCAGAGACTCGTATGTATGTATTATGTATGTATGTATGTATGTATGTATGTATGTATGTGTGTGTGTGTGTGCGTGCGTGCGTGCGTGCGTGCGTGCGTGCGTGTGTGTGTGTGTGTGTGTGTGTGTGTGTGTGTGTGTGTGTGTGTGCGTGTGTGCGTGCGTGTGCGTGTGCATGCGTGCGTGCGTGTGTCTGCGTGCGTACGTGCGTGTGACTGTGTACGTGCGTGCATGCATGCTTTGTGGTTTTACGTCGTACAATTTTTCAGTCATATGCGAAGGAGCCACAAGTACCATGTTTAAAGTCTTTGGCGTAACCCTACCTGGGTTTGAGCACAGTCCTGATCCATATGAAACAAGATTTCATAATGGTAGAAGTCAATCTTAGGCCAGTAGTAATTTGTGTAAGATGTGATTATAGGATTATCCACAAGGAGAGTATAAATATATTTACAATTTGAAACGCGTGCATAATTTTCACAGCTCAAGATCTTCATTTCATGTGTAAAATTGTCCACGTTTACGTATTTGTCCATTACTGTATAATTTTTAAATATTTCTTTCAGTAGATTTTTACGCCTCGACTCAACAATTTGCCATTTACAATATATTTTACGGCGGACCGATTCTACGGTGTCTGTTGACGAATGATGAATTTCGTTTTCAAAATTTTATCTTAGATTAGTCGGAATCGACAATCAATTACTGGTTAAAGGAATTAAATAAAGGCCGTCTAGGTACAGGTAACAATCAACACACGTGAAATCAACCAACATTGACGAGGGATTCCGTATGGTCTGGACACGGCTCACTTCAGCCACTTTGATTATCTAAGCATGTAATATCAAGCGTGACGTATTATCATGAGTGGGACAGCAACCTATTGCATTATATTATCTATACAACTAAACATTGCATTTATTATTACAAAAAATATTTCGCAATTTTCACTGAAAATAAATAAAACTATTAATAATTACCCTCAAGGTCATTTCGGTTTTCCTTTGTTTTCTCAGTTTTCCTGTGTAATCATTTTAAAAAATTTTGTTAACGTCCTTCAATGTTTTGGATATTGAAACATCCAATATTCGTTATATATAATATTCTGGATATTTTTAATGCAATTTTTGAGTATTTAAAATTGTGCTATTTTCTGTTTTGAGCAATGTGTGCAGAAATCACGCAGTTTGAAATACGTTCCGTTAATAGTACGTGATTAATGGTAAGGTAAAAATTATCTTAAAAACAAACGTATTTTTGCATTCTCAAAAACTAAATTTCAACAACTGGTGAAACGCAATGAATTCCTCTAATATTTATGACATTTTCCCCACTGTTTATATGCTTAACAGCTTTATAGCACAGTCACTTACTTTGTTCAAATAAGGATTTATTTGTAATGCATGTATGTATCCTTCCATGACAAAAAATGTGCTTTTCTCCAGCATCAAGGAATTACCTAAAAATGCAGAAATATTAAAATTTTTGCTCTGGTAGACATGCGCATAAGCCTTTAGTTTGCAGTAAACTCTCGCTTGTCTTCTTTTGAGTGATTTATCATTTCCCTTTGTCCCATATGGATTCCTGTCGAACGCCACAACCGTCATCCAACAATGACGGAATTACGCAGAAAACCCAGTTTTGTACGGACTGATCAAATTAAACCATACTATCGGCCATTCTACATACATGTAGCTTTGTTTGATCGTACAAGCAAATCAATAATCCGCTACATGAGGAAACGTATGATATATGCATTAGCTATTCGTGTATATTGATCACAAAAGTCAAAGAATATACGGTTTCAGGTCCTCGTCAACTTACATTTCTCGTTTTGCTTGGTCACGGCACAAGTGTGGTTTAGCTGTGTTTAACTGATGGCGCGGTTTTGATAAACCAGCATCATGAACAGTGCAGACATGTCACTACGGTGTATAATTCATATCTCGACGACAGGGGCTTTGTTGTATCTATTACGCCACTGTCCCTGTTACAATGCCAAGGTATGAACCTGACGTTCAAGCTTTGAACCGGACGGAAACTCAGAGCCTTAACACTGACGAAAACTCAAAACTATGAGCCTGACGAAAACTCAGAGCTATGAGCCTGACGAAAACTCAGACCACTGAGGCTGGCGAAAGTTCAGAACACTGAGGCTAGTGAAAGCTCATAACTACGAGCCTGCCGAAAACAGAACTATCTATCTTGAGACTGACGAAAACTCAGAACTATGAGGTTCACGAAAACTCAGAACTACGTCTGTCGACAACACAGAACCTTTGAAGCTGACAAAACGCAGAGCCTTAGACCAGACGAAATGTCAAAACCTTGAGGCTGACGAGCCTTAGAGCCTTCAGCCTAACAAAAACACAGAACATTGAACCTGGCCAAATCTCTAAACCTGTACCTATGCCTGGGATTAACATACGCATAAAAGACTGGAAAAGTAGTTAGTTAATTCAAAGTATTTTCGCACAGACTAATTTTTTAATACATGCGGCGTCAGGTCTGCTGTCAGTATACAGTACCTGATTGTGGCGTCAAGTCTGTTGTCAGCATACAGGAGCTGATTACGGCGTCAGGTCTGCTGTCAGCATACAGTAGATGATTGTGGCGTCAAGTCTGCTGTCAGTATACAGTACCTGATTGTGGCGTCAAGTCTGTTGTCAGCATACAGGAGCTGATTACGGCGTCAGGTCTGCTGTCAGCATACAGTAGATGATTGCGGCGTCAGGTCTGCTGTCAGTATACAGTACCTGATTGTGGCGTCAAGTCTGTTGTCAGCATACAGGAGCTGATTACGGCCTCAGGTCTGCTGTCAGCATACAGTAGATGATTGCGGCGTCAGGTCTGCTGTCAGTATACAGTACCTGATTGCGGCGTCAGGTCTACTGTCAATGTACAGTACCCGATTGCAGCGTCAGGTCTGCTGTCAATATACAGTAGCTGACTGCGGCGTCAGGTCTGGTGTCAATATACGGGAGCTGATTGCGACGTCAGGCCTTGTGAGCATACAGTAGCTAATTGCGATGTCAGGTCTGCTGTCAGCATACATGATTGCGTGATTGCGGCGTAAGGCCGTGTCAGCATACAGTAGCTGATTGCGGCGTCAGGTTTGCTGTCAGTATACAGTACCTGATTGCGGCGTCAAGTCGTGTTAGTATACAGTAGCTGATTACGGCGTCAGGCCTGCTGTCAGTATACAGTAGCTGATGGCTGCGTCAGGTCTGCTGTCGGTAAACAGTAGCTGATTGCGTCGTCAGGCCTGTTGTCAGTGTACAGTAGCTGATTGCGGCGTCAGGTCTGCTGTCAGTATACAGCACCCTATTGCGACATCATGTCTGGTGTCGGTATACAGCACCCGATTGTGTGGCGTCAGGTGTGGTGTCGGTATATAGTACCTCATTGTCGCGTCTTGTCTACTGTTAGTATACAGTATTTGCTCGCGGCGTGTCCGTATAATGTGTCTGGATGTGGCATCGTCTGGTGTCAACGTGCGGTGACCGGGTGTGGCGTCAGTATAAATTCACTGGGATGTCTGGTGTCTATATGCACTGACTGGGTATGGCGTCAGGTGTCAGTGTGCAGTGAATGGGTGTGGCGTGAGGTCTGGTGTCAGTATACAGTGACTGGGACGTCTGGTGTCAGTATGCAGTGACTGGGTGTGGCGTCAGGTCTTGTGTCAGTATGCAGTGACTGGGACGTCTGGTGTCAGTATGCAATGAGTGGGTGTGGCCTCAGATCTGGTGTCAGAATGCAGTGACTGGGTGTGGCGTCAGGTCTGGTGTCAGTATACAGTGACTGGGACTCTGGTGTCAGTACGCAGTGACTGGGTGTGGCGTCAGGTCTGGTGTCAGTATACACTGACAGAGACGTCTGGTGTCAGTCTACACTGACTGGGACGTCTGGTGTCAGTATACATTGACTGAGATGTCTGGTGTCAGTCTACACTGACTGGAACGTCTGGTGTCAGTATACAGTGACTGAGACGTCTGGTGTCAGTATACATTGAATGGGACGTCTGATGTCAGTATTCACTGACTGGGACGTCTGGTGTCAGTATACATTGAATGGGACGTCCGATGTCAGTATACATTGACTGAGACGTCTGGTGTCAGTATACATTGACTGGGACGTCTGGTGTCAGTATACATTGACTGAGACGTCTGGTGTCAGTATACATTGACTGGGAGCAAAACGGTGGGTTAATCTTAAATCCTAATTTAAGAAGGGTGATATACAGGTCATCAGCATAGAGAGTAAGACCATGGAATCAAACATGGCTCCGTGGCCGAATGACCTAGAACCATATTTAATTATAATCATTATTTATTTTTGAGCGGGGAGATTTTAATTTTACCACTGCAAATATTTAGAATAAAGGTAAATAATAAAAAAAAAATTATCCCACCTCATTTATAACGGTTCTTTGTCTCCGGCTTCTCTTGCATCAGCAGCAATAGCCCACCGTCTGGAAGACCTGATTCCCATGTTTACCTAATTCAGAAGGCAGCTTTGTTGACCTGTGTTACAAGATGGATACAGGATGATGTAGCCTTTAGCACGTCTTCAGTGTTGATTTCCGAAGACAATACCGCACCCGGGAATCGGGAATAATACAACATTTAAGCAGTTCACCCCAGCTTGGGTTTCTGCTTGAAATACAATTTCCTTTCATTGGGAATTTCCTTTCCCAGAGCCAGTCGAATGTGGGTTTGCTAAACTAATATAAAGTTTCCATTTGGCCATTGACCAGATGTTGTTAATTGAGGTTGCAGCCACTGTATGACGTCTGCTAGCCACCAGAATTATAGAACGTGGAGAGTTATATTTTTTTATTCTTTCAAAGTACGCACTGAGAACAAAATTGAAAAAAGAGACCCCTTTCTTATTCGGCTATGTTAATAGAGAGTGTAATAACAATAGAATGCATTTAAAAAAATATATGCTAAATATATGCTTTTCATTCACGAAAGGGAAGGTGACAGTCATAGGCACGCTGCTTAAAATCCCAAACTAACGCACACCAGTATATCAAGATAAATTGATCAATGTCCATGTCCTGGAAAGTTGTTTTAAAATGCATTACGTGAATGAGTTTTCACGACTGACCAAAAATTGTTGTAAAATCTAACACGTTCAGGTCACATTTATGGAAAAGAACAAGAAACTCAGGATGAGCTGTTGTACGAAATAGTGGTATCTGGACAATAACAATGGCTTAGTATAAAACATCAACCCCGACGGTGCCATCTACAAATTGGCTCTGAAGTTACGGGAAGTTATTTTAAAAAGTGATTTTGATTTTGCAACTATTTGTAGAAGCCGTTGACGACGCCCACATATATGAAGCAACATGCTATTTCTCTAGGTAGGCGAAGCTGATGTTTTGTCATTCATTTTCTGATGAAGAGCTCGAGAACTCGCTTTCACGGTCGATCCGAAAGGATTATAGATATTTCCGGAAACATTTTTTGATTTTGATTAACGCTGTTTCACAAAGAATTGGATGTGCTCTGTGATTTGTTGGCATTGTTAGATTAAGGGGAAATCTTTAATACTGGTAATACAATTTGAAGTTTTGAATGAGATCTTGCTAATCTTTGATTAATTCTGGGACTTAACTTTGATGACCTGTTTCAGACTTCTGGTTGCTCTGGGATTGGCAGCTTAGCCCGTATAAACTCTTACTACATGTAGTATCTATCAGCAACAAACCTTTCGACAGAGAGTCATAGATGAGTCGCCCAACAGCCAGGAAGATAGACACTAGCTGACGTTCCTCGGTATTCATCCGCCATGTTATCAAATAACACATCTTGGGCTTTCGTCAACATTACCGAGGACATTTCTTCGCCAATGCACCCCTCTCAGATTGTAACGGTTTTCACACCTATGTACTGGACGCTTGCAGCTGTCATCGTTGCCGTCAATGGCGCATTGTTGTTGTTGTACTTGAGAGGACAAGGCTGTCCGCCTAAGTTTGAACCACTTCATCGTGTCCCTCATCGTTACAGATATTACGTTCGGTATGGTAGGGATTCCTTTGCTGCAAGAGTATCCACACCGGCGTCTTGCAAGAGGCAGCGACGTCTCGGATGGCACCTGTATTGTCACGTTGATTCTCCAGTTCGGAATAGTTAACATGGTGCCTTGGGGCGTAGCGTTTATAGCAGTGGACAGACTCGTTGCCGTGGTGCGTCCGTCTAGCTACAAGATCATCATCACCAACAGGCGGAGCGCCATCGCAGTAATTTCATTGTGGTGTTTCGTATTTTTTTTCCATATGCTGCCTTTAATGAAACTGGACTTGGTTGGTGGGGATGAATGGAGGAATTATTGTTCGGGTTTTTACCGCTATCCTATTGCCTATCGCCATACCATGGTCTATCTTCTCTTGGTAATACCTATTATTCTCACCGCTGTCTGTTACATCACCATGTACGTCGTTATAAAACAAAAGAACAACCAATCTGTCCTCTCAGGCGCCAGTGAAAGCCAGCCGAGTTTCCAGAAGGCAGTGAGAGCCGCCAAAACGTGCCTCATCACGACTTTGCTGGTGTGCCTTGGTTGGGTCCCATATCTTAGCTGCATGACGGTTTTGCCGCTTGTTGCAAACGTTTCGTCAACCATCACACTTTACACTTTCTCTATAACGTTCCTGTTCGCCGCCGCTGTTAGCGCTGCTAATCCGTTGGTCTATTTCGTCCGGTCCCACACCATTAGGACCGCGATAGGACGTACATTCGGTCAGAGAGTTATGCCTGTTAATGGCCCAACTAACGGTCGGACGAGTGCCACGTTCAACGCTTGAGCCAAGTGCAAAGCGCTGTTACACCCAGCAGACGGGGTATGTTGAAATGAAAACCGTTTCAGATTGTTGTTGCAGAAAATATACATGTTATGCTCTGGAAGAGGCCAGCGTTCATATTATTGGGTTATATAATGTTTTAATACAAGATGACCTTTTAAATACTTCAATCTTTGCCACCTTCAGAGGGAAGAAGGCAACTTGTTTATCAACTGCTATCTTCGAGACAGAAAGGAAAGACCAGGCTGATAGCTCTTATAAAGCCATGCCATCTCAACAATACTATGGAGAAAATGGCTCTCGAGAAGAAGATAGCAAGCTTGGTTAACCCATTCAGGACAAAATAAAATAACTTGTTTATTAAATGATGAAGAAAGGTAACAAAGAGAAATATATCATCTTCGTTCAATAAAGGATAGAGCTCATGGTTGTCAACTGCTACCATACTGACTACAGCATGAAACTTTGTTGTCAGCTGATATCATTATCACTAAAGGATGAAACTTTTGGTTGTCAGCTAATATCATTATCACTACAGGATGAAACTTTTGGTTGTTCGCTGATATCATTATCACTAAAGGATGGAGCTTTTTGTTGTCAGCTGATATCATTATCACTACAGGATGGAGCTTTTTTGTCAGCTGATATAATTATCACTAAAGAATGGAACTTTTGGTTGTCAGCTGATATCATTATCACTAAAGGATGGAACTTTTGGTTGTCAGCTGATATCATTATCACTAAAGGATGGAACTTTTAGTTGTCAGCTGATATCATTATCACTACAGGATGGAGCTTTTTGTTGTCAGCTGATATCATTATCACTAAAGGATGGAACTTTTGGTTGTCAGCTGATATCATTATCACTAAAGGATGAAACTTTTGGTTGTCAGCTGATATCATTATCACTACAGGATGGAGCCTTTTTGTCAGCTGATATCATTATCACTAAAGGATGGAACTTTTGGTTGTCAGCTGATATCATTATCACTAAAGGATGGAACTTTTGGTTGTCAGCTGATATCATTATCACTACAGGATGGAGCTTTTTGTTGTCAGCTGATATCATTATCACTAAAGGATGGAGCTTTTTGTTGTCAGCTGATATCATTATCACTAACGGGTGGAACTTTTGGTTGTCAGTTGATTTCATTATCACTAAAGAATGGAACTTTTGATTGTCAGCTGATATCATTATCACTAAAGGATGGAACTTTTGGTTCTGATACCACATCCAGAGAACTCGGTGATAAATTCTGTGCAGGATGCAACTCTTGAATATGTTGATGTATTTATCTGATTGGAGTTTTGCGCAGTACTCAAGAATATTTCACTTATAAGACGGCACCCAGCATTACGGTGGGAGGAAACCAAGCAGAGCCCGAGGGAAACCCATGACCATCCTCATGATGCTGGCAAACATCCCCACGTACGGTGGGAGGAAACCAAGCAGAGCCCTAGGGAAACCCATGACCATCCTCATGATGCTGGCAAACATCCCCACGTACGGTGGGAGGAAACCAAGCAGAGCCCGAGGGAAACCCATGACCATCCTCATGATGCTGGCAAACATCCCCACATTCGGTGGGAGGAAACCAAGCAGAGCCCTAGGGAAACCCATGACCATCCTCATGATGCTGGCAAACATCCCCACGTTCGGCCGGAGAGAAAACCAGCATGAAATGGATCAACCTATGTTCATTTTATAACAGGGTGTGTCCAATCATTTATTGGCGGCATGGATAGGCCTACATTGATCTGTCCTAGCAAGACAATTGGTATTTGGCGATGGCGGAGAATGATTTGGTGTATCAGGCAGGTTCATTACAGATTACATTTGTCATATTTGGTCTCTAAATTTAATGAGAACTAAAGAGACGATATTTTGAAAAAAAATACGTATCCGTAAATGAGTCGTTACATGAAACGTTGAGCAAAACAAATGGTAAGCCAGAGCGGTGCCGCCAGTGTGATAGTTGGCAAATGGTCCCACTTTTAGCAAATTGCATAAACCCTGATACTATGGCTTAAAGAGAATTAAGTAAAAAATATGTAGTGATGTTAATTGCAATTTATTATAATTCACTGATCTAGAATTACTCAAAATGCAGTGTTTGTATCAAAATTAAAATGCAATCATTTGTTTACAATGGTATTACGCTCTTGTAGACGCAATTGGCTTTGGATCAGTAGAAACTTATATTTGTTTCATGCCTTCAGGATAAACGTTGAGAGTTTTTAGCTGGGCTAGATTAGCACTGTTAAACCAAAATTAAACATGGTATTCATTTAAATAATTGCCACAGATTAATCTGCTTTCTTCATTACACTTGTTACACTTGATATCTTTGCATGGAATGATTTCCGTTAGCAAAATAATGTCAGTAACGATAGCGCCCTGTGGTTTCAGGTCAACCAAAACTTCAAAATTAGCCACTGATTGGTTGCAGTTTTCAATTAGTAGAATTTTGAAAAGATATCATAATTTCTTAAATTTTAGGTAGAACACTTGTGACATTATGTACAGAACATCTGCCAAGTGCGAATGTTTTTTATGTAGCTTGACGTAACAGTTCTGTTTTGTTTTTGTTCTTTTGCTCGTATTTACAAGTGAATGCATGTATCATGGGTTTAGTTTAAGATTTCATTTGTGGTACACACTGCGGTGATAGGTACCATTCCATGTTAGCATTTATAAACATAGGCTTAGATGTTTCTAGTCTCATTGGTCTGCAAATAAAATATATTAAATCTTTGAAAGACTTGTATTTGATCTCCGTTAGATTGCAGTGTGTGTTTATAACCTCAAAGTTAGACCTATAAATGAACTCTCGTTGCAAAAGAGGAATAGAGCATAGTATCCAATTTCGTCTTGACCGATTTGCTCCTTAATAATGGCCATTGTGCAAGATCTTTTATTTTTGTTCTTACACCATCAAATCGATATTCCTGCTCTTGGGATGAATAAGGAGCAAAATGTATGTGCAAATCGATTGTAACAGTCTCGGCTTTTAAGGTCGCCTCCTCGGCAGCCGGAGTGGCTTCCCTGCATTTTGTTTGGACACAATAAGACACGATTTGTTTAGAACTGTGACTTTTTCGTTTATGAGGCGATTGATTAGTGATGTGGACTGAGTTGAAATGTCATTGGTACATTGTCACTCAGTGACAATGGCTCAGTGCTTTGCATGCTAGCGCAGTATACTACCACAAGAGCCTCCCACAAATGCGATCGATGTGTACAGGCTTCCTCTGCGGTCGTACGTTAGAAGGTCTTCAAGCAATCGGCTGATGGTCACGGATTTTCCCCGGGCTCTGCCACCATAATACAATCGTATGAGCGAAATATTCTTCAATACTGCGTAAAGACCAATCCAATAAATAAATGAATCAAATCAAAAAGATAATGTCTTTAAAAGTCTAGGTGTTTTGGAGATTAGTTAATTGATTTAAACACATACCGTTGGCACTTACCGGTGGCATTTACCGGTAGCACTTACCGGTGTCACTTACCGGTTGTTATGTCTCTTAAGTTAGACAAATGCCGCAGGTTATTTCTCAAAGGATTACATTAATTCTCAGCATGACAAAAAACCTGGTGACCTTGAAGCTGAAGATAACCAGGGACGTTAAGCCTAACTAAAGCTCAAAACACTGAACCTGAGGAAAACTCAGAACATTAAAGCTGACTAGCTCAGAAGAGTGAACTTGACCAAAACTCAGAACATTGATCCTGACTAAAACTCAGAACAGTGATCTTGACAAAAAGTCAGAAAAATTGTTTGGAGAAAAATATAATGTAGAAAACAAGAAGTAAATTCGTTGTGGTGGCCAAACATGCAAATAGTTGTTTATATGAGAAATATGTTTTTATTTTAATTCATTGTATGTCAGACCGATCGTAGTACAAGTAATGGGAAAGTATTCGTGTCAGCATTACCGTAGGTATAACTCCTCTGTGGCCAAGGGGATACGGTTACACGAACATTGGTTGAACGTCGTGATTTCTCGGAAATGGGTGGCAAATTTGTTGCAGACTTTAACGATTCTTAAGATTACCGATGTCTACAAAACTGTAACTTCGTAACTTTCTCATGTAATGACTAGAGATATTTTCGTGATGTGTACCGTGTGCGTGTTTCGAAACATTTTTTTCTTGACAAATGTAACTGAGGTCATGTTTCTGTAGTCCAGCATTATACAGATCTCAGTATTCGTGTTTTGCATCTTTAATGTTTTCTTAAAGACGACAACGTAAGATTTTGTATGCCACGACTATGTAAAACTTCTTATTGTTTCTTATGACGGTATTTTGTTTGATGTAGTGAATCTCAATCCACGTGCTGTGGAGATAACTGACGTAATAGAAAGAGAGTGTGAATGCGGGCTGATTGAGCACTGGCGTCAAGTTATTCGGTGTGACGATTGAAACTCCATTAGGTGCCGAAGGAGCAGACTCCTATATTCGTAATCACAAATTTAAACACATTGTTCTAAGTGTACGCGTTAATCGGCAAATTGTTGTTTTTTTTCACAGTAAACTTATGTATATACTCTTCTGGATTATATGATATATCACAGAAGATATCACCGGAATTTATGACCAATATCACTGTTCAGAGGTGAAATGTTTTCCACCTGATTTACTTTGTACACTAGAACAAGTGTTATATTTAACAGAAAATCTGTTGTCTGAGAGATACTACAATGCATTCTTTAAATATAATGCAACATTCTGTTCATCCAACACAAAGATTGCATCAGACTATCAATAGGATATTACGTTAAATGTGACTCAATATTTTGTTATAATAACGTAAGACAGACATTCTGTTAAAATTAAGACATTATGTTTATGGTGTATGCGATTTGTGGTTCCGGCGAGCTCTTCTCCACTTCGATATGCTCGGTTTATACGGATGAAATCATATCCATAGTGAAAGGTTGCTAGGTGTGGTTTCGCGTCTTGTTTCTTCAGCGTGTCACTTTGGTTTGGCAGCACTTTAAAAATGTCGACAAATAGACGCCGTCATCACATGGAAAGAGCTATGAAGATAGATTCTCTCAGTGCCACATGTAACAATTACAAATCACATGGCAAGAAGTGAGTAAGATGATATGAGAAGAGCTATGCAAGTGTATGCTTAATTTCTGCGCTGGATTGATTCAGCTATAGTCAGGCGCCACAAGCAGAAATTATCGAATGGTATGACGGTGGGGGTAAGCTGATATGTGAAGAGCTATGAAGATAGCTAATTTTTACCCTTCATTGCTTCATCTAATCCCATATCACAAGCACAAATTACAAATCGCCTGGTGAGACGGTAGGGGTAGAATTGATATGAGCAGAGATATGCAAGTGTACTTAATTTTTGCGCTGAATTGCTTCACCTAGTCAAGCGCCCAAGCGTAGGAATTACATATCTAATGGTAAGACGTGGGGCAACAAAACAAATATTCTTCGACAGTACAAGTAATCTGGTTTCTAATCAAATGTGAATAAGTCTCGTCCTCTGTCATACCACTACAGGAAATGTTATCGCTCCACCATATCTCGGTTGAATTAAAGTAGGCCTAGGAATTTCGCGCGCGGGAAAGTAAAGAGTTGCCTTGATAATCAGCTTATTTCCAAACACATGACCGGATTTTGTGTAGGCTAACATAAGCACAGAACAATGGCCATCATTTACCTATAGACTCGCCACCTGAGACTGGAGAACAAACACGTGGACTCGCTCTTTTCACAGACCAATGAACTATAGCTTAGCGCACCAGAGTGCATGTGTGAGGGATTACAACAGCGTGTGGAGAGACACGTAGGGTATCAGGATGTACTGAAGAATTACAGGCCCAACTGCTGTCGGAAGTCTGCTAACCTTTAATCAGTCAGCCCAGTTCAGCTCTATTCCTGACGTGGGTAAATCCCCCTTCTTGTCTTCCTCCTTTCTGCAGAAGTTGATGTAACAATTTGCAACGTTCGTACACGTACTTTTAAGGCTTCGTGAAACGAGTGGCTTCCATATCTTAACATACAGTTTAGGATGTCATAACAATTGCTGTAAGGGTTGGTGGAGGGGGAGATGACGGTGTGTGGCGACGTCTTGGCTATAAACAGGTCCCTCGTAATGTCAACACTGACGTTATTTTCGCAGGTTTGAAAGGATATATGCATAAAATAGTGCGGTAATCAATTTATTTGTTTCACTTGTATTTTGCGCCGTACTTGAGAATATTTCACTTATACCACGGTGGTCAGCATTACTGCGGGAGAAAGTCGGGCAGAGCCAGTGGGAAATCCACGACCATCCACACACTGGTGGCAGACCTTCCCACGTACAGCCGGAGAGGAAGCCAGCATGAGCTCAGTCTGAACATTCTGACTAACACTTGCAGCAGATAAATTATTGTGATAGCCTGCACGGCCTGCTGCGATGTTTGCAGCATGCGGTCAGGCTTGTCACAATATCTGCTGCAAGTTTTAGTCAGAATATTCGGACTAGAATGAGCTGGACTTGAACTCACAGCGACCGCACTGGTGAGAGTCTCCCTGTCTCATCGCGCCGCGCTTGCCTGCTAACCCCCTCGTTGCGGTAATTAAGGGCCACAAAAACGCCGCTGTAATATGCAAATGTTGAATCTTTAGCACACATGATTCAATGTAAGCTTGGAGTATTATGTCGTACTTAACAATTTAATCTTAATGACGACGAAGAGTCATCAAATACTATGTATTCTTGTACTAGCGCGAGTCTATGCCGCCAGTGCTACCGCCACAGAAGCAGGCCCTACCTGCACCCTGCCGAAGCCACCAGGCATGGCACACCGCCCAGTCACATTATACTGACACCGGGAGAACCAGTCGTGTTTTCTTGTTGCAACATCTCAGTGATGAGCGCCAAGCGAGGCAGCAACCAACACCCTTGCCAAGCGAGGCAGCAACAAATACCCTTGCTAAGCGACTCAGCAGCAAGCACCCTTTTAACGTCTTTAGTATGACCCGACCCGGGTTTGAAACCGGCTCTTCCGACTTCGAGGCGGACGCTCTAATCATTCACACAACATTCAAGGATGTGACAACTAGATGTATACAACTAATACGTATAGTATATCTTCGATAGTTGTAACTCAAATCCCTCATAAAGAGAACTACAACAGTTAAATACCATCCTTCTTTCTCAAGCCTAATGTGGCTTGACATCATAATCAGAGTGCATTTATCTCAAATCCACCTGGCAACAAATATATTTACAGTCGCATTCTTTATACAGAAAGTTTGTGTCGCCTTATATGACGACGTCGGGCGTTTACTTCAGTTTAATCTCTGTGCAACGCCATATGGGTGAGACGACAGCCCGCTTGCGCAGTCACTGTGTACACTCACACAATGCCAAAGTTCTGGGGTCCTGGGGAACCCATTACCATTCGCTAGTTGCTGACAGACCTTCCAATGTACGATCAGAGAGGAAGCCTGATAGACTTGATCTCACAGCAACTGCACTGGTGAGCGGCTACAGGGTCAGAAATGGAGAAAGACTGAACGAGGCAAAGAGAAAGTCACCATTTTTCAATGATGTTGGAAAGACGCAAGGAATGTCCTAGAGGAGAGAATGAAATCATTCACATACCATATTAATACATAAATTGTTAACAATCAATATATGTATATCCCTGCGCTTGGACGTACAGATATGTACATGATAGTGGCGTAAGACAAGTACATTTACACTACGCAAACGGCCTCGCGAACCGTGTATTGCCACCACGGCGTCACCAGCACTGAGAGAGGCGGAATCTACAAATTCCCTTCTTAAAGCCGGGATTATACTTGCACCTAATTTGTTCTAGCGACAAATCATAACCATATATTTGTAGGTGGCGTTATCTCCGTAAAGGCAAAGTATACACGTAAATATATAGAACTTTCAAATTTTCTTTATTCAGGATTCAAATCTATTTTATAATTTCTGAATATCACGGCTATTTTGCCGAAATAAATAATAAGATGGCTTGTTTACATCATAAAGTATGGACATCAAATACAAAAATGAGACGCGACATTAGCGGCAGAACAGCTGAGAATCGTCACGGAATAAGAATATGTCTGCTTAGCAGGTCTTATATTTTGCATGCATAATGCTTCATTTCTTTCATACGTGAAAATATTTTGTCAAAGTCAATGTCACAATGTAATTAATCGGTATTTTCGTATTGCGAAAAATGCATATTTTAAACACAGTTTATGTTTCCAGAAGCTTTGGCTTAGGAAAATATATAATTAATATCTATATATAAACTGTATAAAGAATTATTGGCGTTCTTGTCCTAGAAGCTGTAACTTATTAATTTCAGACAAAAACTCAGTTCCGAAATTACAAAAAAAAAAACAGGTAAAAGCATGAGAAAAACAATAATGAAAATAATATGTAGCCTTAGCAAGCAAGCTGAGGATGCTCTTATCTTCAAGTGTACCAGATTCTTTTTAATGCGATTATCAAAAATAGCGTTACTGTTGCAGCAAAATGTCACATTTGAATTAAAACTCTGGGCATAACAGATGGTTTTCGATGCGCCCCTTATATCATGTATGTGGGACCACATGTTAGCTTTTCCACGACACAAACAGACGTTTTTCGTACAGAATTCGCATTCACCTGATTCACATCGACGTGGTTCAAACACAAATTATTCGCACTGACGTGATTAACATATACGTGGTTTCTTACAGACATGAAGAAGTTATTCGCACTGGCGTGATTCACATATACGTGGTTTCTTACAGACATGAAGAAGTTATTCGCACTGGCGTAATTCGTACAGTAAACAACTTCCAACACACTGAACTAGGACTGAACTAACATAGAGGCCATTCTTTTCCACACTTATTCAAATTTTCACAAATAACTGTTGGCAATAACAAATTATATACATATAAATACACACAATACAAACATCACCAAAAAGACAAATTGACAAATAATGTGTGTTAAAACACCACCTAATTCTAAATAACAAAAAATTATAAAGACAAAATAACCTTGCATGTGAATGATAGAGATATGTCGTATAAATATTTCAATTAAAAACCGCACTGCAATAACTTCTTAAAAGTCTAGCTGAAATCATCAAAATACAGGATCCGATTGTACTGGGAATGGAAGTAGACCTCCACCTCTCGGGAACAGGCTTTTGATTTACACAGTTTTCAGCGCATGAAGGAAATTTCGCAAACTGTTCGCCCAGAACACCGGTTCGCTCTATTCAAAGCTCCGTCAAGTCAAGAGCTTTACAAGTAATACGACTACAGAAATCAACGAATTGTTAAAGTAAATAAATTTGACTAGTGTCTGTACAAACTGTATTGGCAACAGAGAAATCATGATTTCTCCAAAGGTTTTACTTTCATACACACTGGAAATCCACCAAGAATGACTGACCGGAAATCCACGACTCCATGCTATTACTGATTACTCGTTATATGGACGCGGGTTCGAACCCATAGCAATGTACAACCATGTAATGAGGTTTCAGTCACGTCGCCATATAAATTTTCAAACAGCATCACATGATTATGTCACATGAGAGTACAAGGTGTGAAATGACCGCTACATGCAAATTAGCATATCAGATCAACAATCTCTCTAGAAAGTCTAAATTTTTTCCAATTGAAAATTATGTCGCCAAAACAAAATCTCAAAAATATATATACAGGTATATAAAACCCTGGCAAGTGCCAATGTATCATAACTTAAGTCAGCCATCTGTAAATCTTTCAGATTATATATATATATATATATATATATATATATATGTGTGTGTGTGTGTGTGTGTGTGTGTGTACACACACACACACACACCTACATACATACAAAATGATACACATATTTTTGGCTTATGTCCCATTATATATATATAGGTTGATATTTGCATATTTATTTCGACTGAGAAACCGTAAGTTATAAATCAATATCATCCAATTGTACAAATGCAACTTGCGCAAATACAACTTGTACAAATGCAACAGAGAGAATTTGGTACACATAAAGCCTTATACTCGACACACAAGTCAGTTTCCCTTTAACCATTTTCTGTGGTTACCAGTTTGTAACACGTGGGCAAAAGGCTTACATAAGCTGTCATGCTTAGAGAAATTTCCCTGCCAACAACCCCAAGGCAGATTTTACCATTTGGCCAATGTGGTTGTACACTGGATAAGGTATCGTCCTGTGGCACCCCATAATTGGCAACTAAGGAAAAACCCAACACACGAGAGTCTTATATGCAAACTGGCCAAATCAATCGACGTTCGCCCAACCCTGGAGATGCCCACGTGGAAAGTTGACTACAGTTCAGAACTGACACAACTTGAATTTCAATACAACAAACGATTTTTGTAACAAACATCAAAAATGTTGCAAAAAAGCAAATTTTACGTAAATATCCATTTTCTCCATACCTTACATACAGGTAGTCAATTAGCCGTTAATCTCCATAGCAACAAAGTACTTTTTTCTGAATATCTTTACACATAATTACAGCAAAAAGAATTTCATTCTCATGTATATTATAATATGATCACCCAGACAATGCCTTTCTACAAAGTTTCAGAAATTAGCTGAACAAATGGGACAGAACTGGTATCCCCATTACACTGTCCTGTGAAGTGAAATCTAAGCCAGCATGCTGCTAACCACTCCACTGGATAGGAAACTTGGAGCTTCTTTCCTTTCTATTTTCTTTTGTCTAGGATAAACATAAGTATTTCAATAAAATTAAAAAAAACAAAAAAAAAACAATAAAAAGCAAATGCCATGCTTGCGGAATCATAGTAGAATCCATGTGTAACACTGGATTGTTACTAGCAAAGATATGATTTGAATGTAGCTGCTAGCATGAAGGTACACGCAAACCTACAGGTAAATGTTGCAGGTATGGAGGTATACATAAATGTTGCATTTATGGGGGCAGACGTAAACCTACATGTACATGTTGCAAGCGTCACATGATACATGATCCAAGCTGACATGTAAATGTTGCAAGCATGGAGGTACACCTGGATGTTGCAAGCATGAATGTACACCTTATTGTTGAAAGCATGAAGGTACACCTAAATGTTGCAAGCACGAAGGTACACCTAACTTTGTTTTAAAGATTATACGTATGACTAGTTCACACAGCATCCACACGTACATGTACACGTACATTTACGCATACATGTACATCTACACGTACATGTATATCCACATGTACACCTACACGTACATCTACCCTAAATGACCTAAAATTTTGTCCACCAAAGTGCATTTTCAGAGGCAAATAAATGTCACAAAATATTGTGTTTGGGGCTGTAACTTACAATTTTCCAGTAGAATATTATCCCATGTTCCAAGCAAACCTCAAGTCACCATTCTGAACTCAACAGAACTCTCAGAATCAGGACAAATGGGCCAGTTAGTCATGGACGAAATTTACAGTCATTTAAGGTATGTCATTTATGTGTTGTGTGCTGTAACACGTTGTTCTAATTTGAAAAAGGACACAATCCACCCAGCTTAGATTCCACTAGGTGCTGTATCAGAACTAAACATTCAATCCAAAAAGTTAAATTTAAAGGCAAATGAAGTTCATAAAATATTACTTTTGGTGCTAAAACTTTCTTCCCCAGTACAATATTACCTTACCGTCGACACCCAACCTCAAAACACCTTTCTATGGGCAACAAACTTAGGAGAATCAGGCAAAGAAGGTAACTTAGCCACGGGCGATCCTCTGACAAGTCATACATCAAATACGACCATGTACTATAGCTTTATATACCCATGCTTCATACTATAATCTAACAGGTTTTATGGGAATGTAAGAAAACAATCGTGAAATAAACTAAATGACTGATAATTCATAAATATCTTCACACACTGCCAAAGAGTTAGGAAAGTTAAACTTTGAAAATAAAGAAGAGAAGAATATACAATGACAAAATCATTGCAGGTCAGAAATAATTATCAAGCGATAAATAGAAAAATGCTGGTTGGTTGTTGGATTGGGAATGTTGGGAGAGGTTTCTTGTTTGAGGTTGCTTGGCTGGAGATTTTCAAGGTTTCTCTTGGCGTGCCTTAGATAGTCGCCGATGATAGCTCTGCGCCATAGAGTTGATGATTGACAAGACGAAATAGACAACCATAAGTATGACCACCTTCTCGAATATCCAGGAGAGGAAGTTACCCCCCTGAAAAAGGGAAACAAATACAGTTCATAACAATCTGCTCACAATGGTATAAATAGTGAACAGATGACAACAGCAGACAGAAAATTTTCACAACTTGAGAAGAACTCATGTTGATATATATGTACACTAGAATGTAAAACATACCAGAATTAGATAATTTTGTTGATATATATGTGACTTAGAATGTAAAACATACCAGAATTAGATAATTTTTCATGCACATGACAAATTCAAAGCTGCTGATCCCTTATTTGACATGTGTAGGTAGGTGCAGATTGATTTCTGTATGAGCTGACCACAGAAGTGACAGCCAGACGGATGCACACAGCTATCAAAAAGACATTCCTGCACATCGTCACATGGGCGACTTGAAAGCTGCACGTCGTCACATGGGCGACTTGAAAGCTGCACGTCGTCACATGGGCGACTTGAAGGCTGCACGTCGTCACATACGGGACTTGAAAGCTGCACGTCGTCACATGGGCGACTTGAAAGCTGCACGTCGTCACATGGGCGACTTGAAGGCTGCACGTCGTCACATGGGGGACGTGCATATTCTCAAATCCTGAGGACGACGTCAAATGTGCCGCTGAGTAGGTTATCTCCCTTTGTTGGTTGTTGAAACAATGGTCATGTTTCTGAAGTGATTCACCTATACATTGGCCTTTTGCGCTGAGTTTATGGGTGCTTTGCATGCAGGATAAATCCGTTACCGTGTCAATACCCTTCATACTGAGGACACCATGTACCCTAAATGATCATAAATTTCAAGAATTTGAGAGTTGTATTGAGATTAGAAAGGTGTTTTGAGGTTTGCTAGGAACAAGCGATGATATTCTTCTGAAAAAAGTTTCAGCACCAGAAAAAGTATTCTATAACATTTATTTGCCTCTCATAATGTACTTTTAAGGGCGAAATTTTAGCTCATCCAGGGTACATGTATTTCCTATCATATCCTATTCAAGTAACCGTGTCACTAATAATTTCCCCCCAGGGCACCATTTCTGGAGCTTGAAGACAATACGGCAGCACAATTAACTGTCTTGTGATCACTCAGTATTTAGATATTTATCTCACTGATCCTTAACGTCATACTCAGGAATGTTTCACTTGTAAGATACTGATAAGATAAGTTTCATAGCTCAGAGTACACAGAGTAAACCACCTCCTAGGCCTGGTACCTGATAAACCACCTCCTAAGCTAGGTACCCCACAAATCACCTCCTAAGCCAGGTACCTGACAAACACAGTCCCAAGCCAGGTACATGACAATCACTCTCCCAAGCCAGGTACCTGACAAACACCCTCCCCAAGCCAGGTACCTGACAAACACCCTCCCCAAGCCAGGTACCTGACAAACACCCTCCCAAGCCAGGTACCTGACAAACACCCTCCCCAAGCCAGGTACCTGACAACACCCTCCCAAGCCAGGTACCTGACAAACACCCTCCCAAGCCAGGTACCTGACAAACACCCTCCCAAGCCAGGTACCTGACAAACACCCTCCCACCTCAGGGATGGTTTTAGGGATGCTTTAAAGGAGAAAAATGATGTCAAAATCAGATGAAAGAGCGTCAGAACTTATTTGTAATATGATCTTTAATATTTTCATTGGATTTTTTTTAAGAGAAAAGGGTATTTGACAATATTTTTGTATGGTGGGTATTTGGACCAACTTTTGGTATTTATCACTGTTGCATAATAATGTTCTAAATAAGGATGTGATGCTTGTCTAATAAATTTATTTGAATGTAAATTTGTTGTTTATATCGAAACATATGCATTTAACCTAAATTATGATAATATATATGAGCACAATAAAAATATAAATATGATCCAAATTGAGGTTTAATACATTTGTTAGCTGAAAAGAACAAATTCTGGTGCAAAAATATTTATTAAATCTGTGTTACATCCTCATTTATGACATTATTAAACAAAGACTATAAATACCAAAAGGTTGTCCCAAATAACCACCACACAAAAATTATTTTCACGTGTCTTTTTCTTAACAGGAAAAATCAGAAAAAGTTTTGAAGATCACATTTAGGAATAACTTTTCGCCCTCATTCATTTGAACCTTACGTCATTTTTATGTTTTCTCCACCTTTAACAGTCAACCATGCCACTGGAAAACTAGATGAGAGATGGATTCGAGTCTGTGGCTTTATTGGTCAGGGATCGGATGGCAGTGGTGAGGATAACACTGTAGCTCACTGAGCCAGGGAAAGACGTATTGTTCAGTGCTAAAGCCATTAACCTCTCCATACTACAGGACAACTCACCGCCTCCACTGTTTTCCCTGCATCATGTAGTTTAGATTTCTGAAGTTTTAGCCACTCCTTGAATGGCGTCTGTAATGACTTGCCAAATTTGGGTATATGACTGCAAGACAACAGAAATCACATGTGGCTATTAGTCATCACACCACTACTTGATCTAACTATAACAGGAACACTGGGCAATTGTTACCATGAACACCATTCTAGAATTAGGGATAAAAAAGTTCTAAAACAAAGGCTGCAATATCATTATTGTCATATCAGTTATTATCTCATCAGCCAGTGTTACTGTCTGATCAGCCAGTGTTATTCTCTGATCAGTCAGCAGTACTGTCTGATCAGCCAGTGTTATTCTCTGATCAGTCAGCAGTACTGTCTGATCAGCCAGTGTTATTCTCTGATCAGTCAGCAGTACTGTCTGATCAGCCAGTGTTATTCTCTGATCAGCCAGTATTACTGTCCAAACATGAGTACAGCTAAAACAATCTACTGTAGTGTACATGTGAACAAACTTATCAGGTGCAATGTATGTCTGAACTGAGACAGTTTACAGGTTTAGGGCATTTGCCCAAACATGAGTACAGCTAAAACAATCTACTGTAGTGTACATGTGAACAAACTTATCAGGTGCAATGTATGTCTGAACTGAGACAGTTTACAGGTTTAGGGCATTTGCCCAAACATGAGTACAGCTAAAACAATCTACTGTAGTGTACATGTGAACAAACTTATCAGGTGCAATATACATCTGAACTGAGGCAGTTTAGAGGTTTAGGCCATCTGCCCAAACACGAGTACAGCTAAAACAATCTACTATGGTCTACATGTGAACAAACTTATCATGTGCAATGTATGTCTGAACTGAGGCAGTTTACAGGTTTAGGCCATTTGCCCAAACACGAGTACAGCTTAAACAATCTACTGTAGTGTACATGTGAACAAACTTATCAGGTGCAATGTATGTCTGAACTGAGGCAGTTTACAGGTTTAGGCCATTTACCCAAACATGAGTACAGCTAAAACAATCTACTGTGGTCTACATGTGAACAAACTTATCAGGTGCAATGTATGTCTGAACTGAGGCAGTTTACAGGTTTAGGGCATTTGCCCAAACATGAGTACAGCTTAAACAATCTACTGTGGTGTACATGTGAACAAACTTATCAGGTGCAATGTATGTCTGAACTGAGACAGTTTACAGGTTTAGGGCATTTGCCCAAACATGAGTACAGCTAAAACAATCTACTGTGGTGTACATGTGAACAAACTTATCAGGTGCAATGTATGTCTGAACTGAGGCAGTTTACAGGTTTAGGGCATTTGCCCAAACATGAGTACAGCTAAAACAATCTACTGTGGTGTACATGTGAACAAACTTATCAGGTGCAATGTATGTCTGAACTGAGGCAGTTTACAGGTTTAGGGCATTTGCCCAAACACGAGTACAGCTAAAGCAATCTACTGTGGTGTACATGTGAACAAACTTATCAGGTGCAATGTACGTCTCAATATAAAATATATAAAGAATAAACTGCGAGATAAAAATATACACAAAACTTACCCTATTAGGTTGACTACATTTTCCACATGTTTTTCACTAAATATGAAAATTACAAATAATTTCTGAAAAGAAAGAAGATAAAAAACCGCTACAGTGATCATACGTTTGCAACATAAATCACATAAATACATATATATATATAAAATATATATTTTTAAGATCTACCTCTTACTCTTCTACACCCCAGACAATGTGATTCCACAATTTTGCTGATGACACAACAATTTATAAAGGTTAAACCTGTACAATTTTGTTTTGAATAGGTGTACTTTAATCATACCCTAAATAAATGCATTTCCTTGTGTATTTTATTTATTTACTGGATTGGTGTTTTATGCTATTCTCAAGAAAATTTCATTTATACAACTGTGGCTATGGTGGAAGAAATGGAGGGAAGATGTTGTGGGGGGTGGGATCCACGACAATCCACAGGTTGCTGACAGACCTTTCTAAAGTGTATGCATGACTGGATGGGGAGGCAGCATGAGCTGGGCTTGAACTCACTGAGACCAACTTTGTCATCATTTTTGTTAACATATTTACAGAATACTTGGAGCTGGGAATTTCTTTTTCTTTTCTCTCAATGATTTAATACAGAATAACTCTGGATTAAAAAACCAAATTTCCATCAATTGCAGTGAAACATTACATACTCCAATTTTCTCACCTGCTTGTCAAAAAATCAACAAGAAAAAATGTCTTTATATGGGCATAAAAACTTCATTAATCACTGGTCAGACCAGTTAACTACATACCTGTATATGCATCTTAATTATAGCCTTCCCAATGAGCGTCGCCCCAAAGAATGTCCAGAACGGCACGAGGAAGTGACCACATGTTATGCCTGCCAGGTCAAACAGCGGATTGGGAATCTGGAAGGCAAACGCTCAAATAAACACAGACACAGATTTGGTTTACACGGCACACTGTGCTTCCAACATTTACCTATGTAACAGCATATTCAAAAAATGTTTCAATCCTACAGTGGCAGTCAGTGTTATAGGTCAGGAAAACTGGAGTGACTGGTATAAACCACAAACATCTGACAAGCTGCAAACAAACATCGCCACGTGTGATGTACAGATACATACATGCACACTATACTGATGCAAGACAAGATTGATTGATCGGTGTTTTTCTACCGTACTATAGAATATTTTCACTTATACGACGGCTGCCAGCATTATGGCGAGAGAAAACTAGGTAAAGCCGGGGGAAACAAATTCTTTGTCCAAGTTCAGATCTGGCCCGTGACCTTGTGGGTCAGAGTTCTCTCATCAACATGCCTGCAAGTTATAGCATTTTTACATGTACCCTAATTCTTCAAACTTTTCAACTGCCTCTGCAACCAACGTTCTGAAACATTCTGAGAAAGCTATAAGGTGTAGAGAAGTAATTTGCTAATTAGTCTTATGAAGCTTGTATCTTCAGTGACTGAAATAAATCATTTTGATTAATTGTATGCTAAAATTCCACTGCAAAAAAAAAAGGGCTTCAGTGGTTAAACAGGTTGAAGATTTACACAACTCATTACTTATGGATCACTGCACTTTCAACTTTTCAAATCTACACAGAAAAGCATGTTTGCAAGATTGCTCTAAAATGAATACTGTAACAAATTTAATATACTGTAGATCATGTAACAACACAGAACTTGATGAAAAGGACTTACTGAGGCACAAGCCAATATTCCAAAGAATCCAACCCTCTGTACTAGATTATGGACTCCTAGTTTCAACTTCTCCGGCAGACTCTGAAAGTAAAATTGATGCTCAGCGTTGATATATATGACTCTAGTTATATATGAGTGGCATGGCATGATTTCATTCACAGATGAAAGTTTTTATTTCACTCTGTTCGATATCACTTTAGATTTCATATTTCACCAAGACCCTATGGCGTCAAAAAAGAAAATATCATGTTTAATGAAGTTCCAATCTGAGCTTTAACAAGAGGACAACTTTAGGCAAACTACAGTGGTATGGACATTTCATCAAGCCGCTTTGACCAAAGGGAGGTAACTTTTTCACACAAACACTCACTAGTTCCTCTGGGTGCTGCTTCCTCTCAATAATCAGATCCTCCAGTTCTTCTAGTTCCTCATCCTCGATCTCCTGCCCTGACAGCCGTGCTGCCCGCGCCATGAAGTACGGGGGCAGTTCGCCTATTGCCGTTCCTGCTCCCTGGAGCACACATATTTTATTCATTTATTTATAGTCTCAATGCCATACTCAATTTAAGGGTGGAATAAACCACCAACTTTTAGGAAGTGACAGGCAAACTTTCCCACACAAATTTAATAAATACAACAATAATAATAATAGATAAGCAGTTCATACAATAATCCCTGATCACTTAGGCCAACAGAAAACTGAGAAGCAGGGAAGAATTTTCCCACTTTCTACGTTTCTTCTAACCACAGCTTAACTCTTACAAGTATCTTATCATCTAAAATCTTTTCACCTAAAGTACAGTGAGTGAGTGAGTGCTTGGGGTTTAACTTGTACTTAACAATTTTTCACTCATATGACGACGAAGGAGTTCTTGGAGTGCATGAAATGCGCCTCCTTATTGCAGGACAGATTTCCATCACTCTTTTATCTAGTGCTGCTTCACTGAGACGCCTTACCGCAGGAAACAGACATGATTGTGGTGAACCAAGAAAATAGCTGAAATTTACTATCATAGCCCAAAAAGTCCGGGGTCCAGGGGCCGCCTAGGCCCCGAAAGCTAGAAAAATCTGCGGAAAACAGGTAAATTAATCGAAACTGAACAAAGAAAAAGCGGAATTCCGCTAAAAAGCGGGGAAAAAAATCATGTCTGAGGAAAGTAAGCTGATACGGGTCAACCAGTAGTTGCACTGTCCCCTTCCTGCTGAAAGCCAAGCGAGGAAGCTGTAGCTTCCTTCTTTAAATTCTTAGATGTGACCCAACCCAGGGTTGACACTCGGACACTCTACCAAATGAGCTATCGAGGCCAGTGCATACAAAGTACAAACTTGGCCTTGTTTAACACAGAGAGTATGGCCAACCTCCAGTAGAATACTTTTCACCCCAACAATAAATTAACATACATGTAGGCCTACATGTATATGTACATAAAACCGTTCTCCCGCCCCCTACCCCCTACTCCCTTCTACCATACACACATACATGTATACGTACATAAAACCATTAAACTGCTCCCTCTCCCCTACAATATACACATACATGTATATGTACATAAAACCTCCTCATAAGGTACATAAAATTCCTCTGCGGCCATACGTGGGAAGGCCTTGCAGCAACCTGCGGATGGTCGTGGGTTTCCCCTGGGCTCTGTCCGGTTTCCACCCACCATAATGCAAAGTCCTTCGGTATGTGGGTTACCTTATTGCCAAAATGGGGGTACCCGATTGCCAAAATGGGGTAACTCATTGCCAATAAACTTGAACATGCACAAGTTTTGATGAGAGAGAGGGAGAGAGAGAGCCAGCCTGACAGACAGACAGACAGACAGGGCATTTCCAGTACATTCCAGTATAATGAAATGAAATCAAATGAAATCAGCAGTCAGTCCTGACTTACCCACATGATGGCCTCCATGCGGACTTTACTCATGATCGTCCACAATGATATCGCTGAGCTCTCTCCCGGAGGGCACAGAATCCTGATGACAAACAGACAATGGGTCAGTGTTGTTCAGGGCTTGATGCTATGAGAAGTTCAAACATATGTATTGACGTTCCTCTAAAAGAACAGACCATCTTTAGATAAAGTCCACATCGTGTACGAGGCCATCCTTCTTTTTTTTTTTTTAATGTGAACAGAATACAAATAATCACTGACATACATGTAGTCATTATAACTGTTAATTTATCATTTTCATTTAATTTATTTGATTGTTGCTTAAAAGAAATTATATCAATTATAGAATATTCAGTTTTATAGATGCACGTAAACCACTGCCCTTCACAGGTGATTTACAGATGAACTTTCCAGCCTGTGCAATACAGATAAGCACACCATTCGCGTCGAAGACTGTGCAATTATGTCTTGCACAGGGGTCTTGCACCAGTTATATGCTGCTTTTAAAAATCGTTGTCATTTGTGTACTTTAAATTGTTGTCATTTGTGTACTTTAGGACTCCTAGGACGGAGGTGGGGTGGAGAGGGGTAGAGTGTCAGTGAACTGAAGACATACAATCATACATGGCTACTTATGCCAATGTCTTAAGGGACGGCAAAGGGAGTGGGTGGGTTCAAGGGGGGTGTCAGATAAGTTGACGCACCAAACGCTGCCACTGTCACTGTCCTGTGTGTACTTGCAGTAATCGTTTTTTGGAGGGGGTGGGTGGTTTGATGGGGGGGGGGGGGGGCAGGAAAGTTGCTTACCCTTTGTGGGGAGGGGGACAAGGGTTGAGCGGTGTCAGTTAAGTTGAAGTACATGCACTCATACACCGCTAATGTCACTGTCACAAGTGTGTACTTACTCTTTAGGGTAGGAGGGTTCAGGGAAGTTGACAGACATACATTCATATGCTGCTAATGTCCCTGTCACAAGTGTGTACTTACTCTTTAGGGTAGGAGGGGTCAGAGAAGTTGACACACATACATTCATACACCACTAATGTCCCTGTCACAAGTGTGTACTTACTCTTTAGGGTAGGGGGGTTCAGGGAAGTTGACACACATACATTCATACACCACTAATGTCACTGTCACAAGTGTGTACTTACTCTTTAGGGTAGGGGGGTTCAGGGAAGTTGACAGAAATACATTCATAGGCTGCTAATGTCCCTGTCACAAGTGTGTACTTACTCTTTAGGGTAGGGGGGTTCAGGGAAGTTGACAGACATACATTCATATGCTGCTAATGTCACTGAGGCAATATGAGGTCCCTGAAACAAGATGACAGACCAAATAGAAGCACATCATTATACATATTATCAGGACATAAATCAAGGAACATTCAGATTTCTAAAAGTGGTACTTCACAATGTGTAGTATGTAAGTAAGTTTGTATGGGTATTTTTCACGTCTTAGCCTACAATTTGTCAGTCATGTGACCAGGAGAAGCGTGTGTACATGTACTGTGTGTTCTTGTAGCAGTGCCAGCCCACATCGCTTTAAGTGCTGCTGCCACTGAAGTATTATGTCAAAGACAACAGACAGGACACCCAACCAGTTCACATTATACTGACAGCAGGGACCGATTCCACAAAGTAATTTCTGATTTTAGCAAAAATTTAAAACTGTCACAATGTTAAAAAAAAATTGAAATTTTGACACATTTGTCTTAAGGCGACACTGATCAGGTGGTCAATATTTTATCTTACACAGCTCAAAAATAAGGTTTAAAATCACATGATAATCATAATCAAAACTGACTTTGTGGAGTCAGCCCCAGACCAAACAGTCCTGTTTCCTCACTCTGACCTCTCAGTGCTGAGCGCAAAGTAAGTCAGCAACAAATACCATTTTCATTCAGCCTTTGGTATGACCCGACCTGGGCTTGATCCCTGGACCTGGGTATGATACCCAAGCCCCCGGGATCACCTGATCCCAGGATTGCACTGTGTAGTAAACAAGGTATAGAACGAGTACATGATGTCCTGTATTTGCCTTCAAAATTTGCCAAAACAAGTTCATTTTTAGAGTTACAAATACAGTCTCTAAATATTACTATTGGTGCTTCATACAGTTACATTTTCTCAGCTGAATACCATCCTACTTTCCAAGCAAACCTGGAAACACTTTTCTAAGATCTATAGAGCTCTTATTTATTTATTTATCAATGTTTTAGGTCACATTCAAGAATATTTCACTTATATAATGCAAGCCAGCATTATGGTACGAGGAAACCAGGCAAAGCCAGGGAGAAGCCCATGCCCCTCAGCACCTTGCTGGCAGACCTACCATGCACAGCTGGAGAGGAACCCACGCCCTTCTGCACATCGCTGGCAGACTTTACCACATACAGCTGGAGAGGGAAGACAGTATGACAGGTGTTCAATCCTTTTTTTTTTTTGGACTGGAATCAAATCTGAACTACAGGTTTTCATGGCCTCTCCAATATAAGTAATACTGTTCTCTTGAAAGACAAATATGAGAAAGGGTAGGATAATCCGCACGTCGAATGATTACAGCTTAATACCACACTGGTAATATTTTTGACATGTATTTTATTACATGTACCAAATTAGCGTCTCTCTTTCACCTTTCAGTTTACATAACTGCCACCACTAGACAAGCTTGACCTTCAGAGCCTGTGAGACGCACATATAGGCTTGCTTAGACTTAGCCTTGTCACTTGTCTCCTCCTGCAGAACTACATTATAAGCATTCATCAATAAAATCGTTTCAGGTCTTGGTAAGACCAAGTTGTACACACACTTTTATTCATACTTTATGCATGTGTCAGACATGATTGTGGTGAACCAAGAAAATAGCTGAAATTTACTATCATAGCCCAAAAAGGCCGGGGTCCAGGGGCCGCCTAGACCTCGGAAGCTAGAAAAATCTGCGGAAAACAGGTAAATTAATAGAAACTGAACAAAGAAAAAAGCGGAATTCCGCTAAAAAGCGGAAAAAAATCATGTCTGATGTGTACACAGTATTATCATGATTATTAGAGATTAAGACGGATTGTTTGTGCTTTCCACGCCAGTGACTACAGCGTTGTTCAAGATTTACTCGTGGTGGCAGTGGTGGAAAGGGAAATCTAGAGAGGGACGCATACGCTGTGAGGAGCATGCCAGATCGTGTGGTGTTATCCTCCTGCATCCTGGGGGGATGTCGGGATATGCTTGTAGAACAGGACATAAATAGCCTACGTGTGCACAAAAATCATAAATAAAATGACATACACTGTACATGGTACTGAAGTTTTGATTCTCCATTCCTTCACCCGCTGCGTTTCTGACAACTTACCAGGTAGAGCAGGAAGGTGTGAAGTCCTGTACCCAGCCCCACTGAGGAGAGAATGCCCAGCCCCACCCAGTAGCCCCACCAGGCCAGGTTCTTCTCCATGCTGGCCACCAGCTGAAACAGGAAGCAGAAAGGTACATGCTGGAGTATGTGGAGTAAATAAATGATCAACATGCACTTTATAAGGAGCCCTGATGGCAAAATCCACATGGCAGTGTAACATAAAATACAATAGCTGAATTGAGATGCATCATCCATAATTCTATGAAACATTTCAACTAATGCTTCGCCAAGTTATGTAGCGTGGGAGGAAATGGGGCTATCTCTGGGGACCCATGACAATTCACAGGTCGCAAGAAAACCTTCCCTAATACGATCGCAGAGGAATTTATTTATTTATTTATCTGATTGGTGTTTTACGCCGTACTCAAGAATATTTCACTGGAGAGAGGCTCCTGGGTTATTGTGCTGTTCAAGCACAGTAACCACTAAGTCACAGAGACCATTTACCAATTTAAAAACTCATGTAAAATTCATGCAGGTTGTTGCCAGACCTTCCCACGTACGTTCGGTTAGGCAGCCAACATTAGCTGGACTTGAACTCACAGCGACCGCATTGGTGAGAGGCTCCTGGGTCATTACGCTGCACTAGTGCACTAACCACCTGAGCACTCACATTTATAATTATACTTTGATAACAACCTACCGGCTGATGAGGTCCTTTTATGTAGTATGCAGCCCAAAACAGCAGAAAAGCTGTAACTACCAACAGCACAGTTCTCTTCCTTTTCCATAATCTGTTGATGAAAGAAATGAGCATAATAAAAACATACAAAAACTATTCTACAAATAGTAGAGTACGAAGGTCACTCAGAGAAAGGATATGCATCGTTTACTACAATGATGATGACCAAATAATGGTCAAAAAATTGACGTCAACGATGCAAATTTATTTTATTTGTTTATCTGATTGGTGTTTTACGCCGTACTCAAGAATATTTCACTGATACGACGGTGACCAGCATTATGGTGGGAGGAAACCGGGTAGATCCCGGTGAAAACCCATAACCAACAGCAGGTTGCTGGAAGACCTTCCCTGGAAGCCAGCCTGAGCTGGACTTCAACTCACAGCAACCGCATTGGTGAGAGGCTCCTGGGTCATACGATGCAAATTAAGTCCTGTCAGGGAGCAATCTGCATACTTTACCATATGAAGTTAATCAGTGGATCTGATGGATTCTATCCCATACATGTGTTACTTATATTGTTCTGCCTGTGAACATGTTGTGTATTTATATGAGAGTTTATATCTGAACTTGACCACTATTAAATATGGCTTACTTCACAACTAACAAGTTTTGGGATAAAACAAGTCCACCTTCTGGACAGATATAAGGCGCAAATTTTTTAGAACTCTTTAAGGCCAACAAGATTTCAGTAAATAATACAAATGCCCTGTAGTCCAAGTGTGGTGCTAAAATTAATATTGTAGCAGACAATGAAACTCGAGCAATGTGATCTTACGCTTGTAACCATGCCTATTCAACTTAAATCAGCCCACTCTCTGGCCGTATCTGGGAAGGTCCGTCACCAACCTGCGGATGGTTATAGGTTTCCTCTCACCATATTGATTGCCGCCATTGTGTTAGTGAATGTTCTTGAGTACCACATAAACCACTAAATAAATAAATAAAATCGACCTACAAAAATTGTATACTGAAAACGAAAAGTTTTAGCTTAATTGCAAAAAGCAGTGGCTATCCTAAATAACTGATTGAATTCCTGAAAACCAATGATATGTCTGTACAGATGTTATAGTGCATACGCTATCATAAATGTGCAATAAGGAGATGCAATTATAATATTTATTTGATTGGTGTTTATGCTGTGCTCAAGACTATTTCACATATACGACAGCAGCCGGCATTACAGTGGAAGGAAACCAGACAAGGCCTGGGGGAAACCCACGACCATCAACAGGTTGCTGGAAGACCTCCCACGTACAGCTGGAAGAAAGCCAGCATGAGCTAGACCTGACTCACAGCAGCAGCAGTGTTGAGAGGTTTCTTGGTCAACGGGCCATGCTCATGTTAACCACCTCGGCTATTGAGGCTCACAATTTTAATACATACTACTACGTAAGATTTTTGTTATAAACCTGTTACATGTATCCATTACAACTGTTATCGGTTACTGAATCCTGTCCCACACAGACATGATGGATCTGATGTAAATAAAAACCAAACAAAACAAAGCACACCTTATTGTGAGAGCTTGTAAAGGCACACACTCTCCAGAGAAAAATACTGAATCGTGGTCAGCGGATGTCTCCAGAGCACGAGGCCTCTCCTCGTTCCTTCTTCTCCTGAGCACTGTGTTTATGTTTCTCGACCTTCAATTCGGCCATCTTAGGTGATTTTGTGTCTACTTTGCCATTGGCTCGTCAGGTTTGCTAAATGGCCGCTTTTTGACACTGCCAGAGTCCATGGCACGGCCGATGTTCACTTCACTTAGACGTTTAACCTGAAATATTTTCATGTTTTCAGCTGTTGTTTATTCAATTAAATCTGATTGATGCTCACCAACAAACCGAGTCAGTATTTCATGAATCTCTCAAGTTTGGACGAGACAGGGTGGAGGATCTCATAAACTAACGCAGATAAAAGACGTGATTTTACAGCAGCTGCTGACGGCACCATTGGGCCAGGAATCGGCTATGCAAGATGTATACTCAATCTAGAAAGTACTGTAAAATCTCAACTTTTTGCGTTAGTTTGAGAGAGCCTCCACCCTGTCTCGTCCATATCTGCATGAGCTTGCAGGACTTTTGAAATGCGTCTCATGAGATCAACAATTATCAATTAAGTTTACAGGTAGGGGAAACCAGAGTGCCTGAGGCCGACCCACTGCTTGTCCGGTACCCAACAAACTTCCTAACGTAAAGCTGCAACCAAAGCACGAGAGATCTGGATTTGAACATGTGGACGGGAATTTTAATGATGATGGTGCTATCAAGTAGGCCTACGTGGTACGCCAATTCATTGAAGAACCAGCTTAAGCTTTTCAGAATGAGAAGGGGCTCACTGTCTAACAAAACGATCTATCTAGTCCTTACAACTGTCCACGGATGCTGTTAGGGGAACAGATCCTATAAAAATTAAATCAGTTGTCTAACTGACAGGTCTCCACTGCAACAACAACAACACATCAAAACATAGGCTATCCCCCCGCACCACCCTGCCCACTGAGACATGCTTCACGCAACAGCTGTGTCACCAGCATTCCAGACTAATTTAACAACTGTTTCAAATCACAATGATTCAAGGATAATTGGATAAAAGACGGTCTACGTATTGTTTTTTTACCGGTATAGACAATTTTCTCACCAAATCCTTCTTCAATCCTTTCGTTGACAGACCACGTTTCTTCAACTCGTCTCTCAGTTGAGCGACTGTTAGCGATCTAAAATCCGGGTCATATCCCGTCGAGCGAGAGGTCATAGTAACAAAAGTAGGTTCAACTTCCTTGTCACATGAGCAAGACGTCAGCTTTCAGTCAGCCTTGTCGGAGATGACGCTAAATCGGACTCACTATTATTATGCAAAACAAGGAGACAGGCTGATCCGTGACACGTGGATATATCAGTTACTTCAGTTAGCCACTGTTTCGTATAAAACAAGGCTGCCGCACGTTATTTCTTTTACGTTGGGGAAGGACGGATTTTGTGGCGAACCGCCACGGTTAAAGTACAAAAACAAACAAATAAATGTGCTCAAGCAATCAATTAGTTATATGGAATAGGTAATATAAATAGGTGCGAACGTAGCAGAAGTAATTCTAGACTTTGTGGGCTCTTCGTTGACAAATAAGACAGCCAGACTCTTCCCAAAGATGGACGTGGGGCTTACTGTATATGGGATATGTAGGCCCTACTGCATATTGTGGTGGTTAAATGGCTTTTTCACTCCTCTCTCAGGTTGGAGTCGGCCAATCACATTAAGAGTGTTCATATATGTTGGCAGAAATCTTCTTAGATTGAAAACATGTTAGACATAACTAAGATCTGATTTCCATTTAATTTCTTACATACATAAATCAAACGGACGAATTATGCTAGTCCAAATTTTGTTGACCTTGTTATTTCGTCATTTTGATAAATGTCGAAAATAACTTAGTTTGTCATGTACCGAGGAAGGCTATATTTCTGGACAATTTCTCTATCTAAGTCGGTCAATATAAACAACCCTATGTAGGTCTGTTGAATGTAAAAATTAATAGCATGTACAGGGGTCTAGCTTTAGATTGCTATGAAATTGATCCCAACGAATGCATAAAACCTTGTCATGTGAGACAGATCGTGTGGGAGTAACTTGTTCATGGTCTACTCCAGTTTACCTGGGCTACCCCAGCTTCCTGGGCTAATCCAGATTACCTGGGGTACTCCAGTTTACCTGGTACACCAGTTTACCTTGGGCTACTGCAGATTACCTGGGGTACTCCAGTTTACCTGGGCTACTCCAGTTTGCCTGGGCTACTCCAATTTACCTGGTACACCAGTTTACCTTGGGCTACTGCAGATTACCTAGGGTACTCCAGTTTGCCTGGGCTACTCCAGTTTACCTGGGATACTCCACTTTAACTGGGGTACTCGAGTTTGCCTGGGCTACTTGAGTTTACCTGGGCTACTCAGGTTCACATGGGCTACTCCGGTTTACCTGGAATAATCCAGTTTACCTGGGCTACTCCAGTTTGCCTCGGCTACTCCAGATTACTTGGGGTACTTCACTTTACCTGGTACTCCAGTTTACCTTGGGCTACCCCAGATTACCTGGGCTACTCCAGTTTGCCTGGGCTACTCCAGTTTATCTGGGGTACTCCAGTTTATCTGGGGTACTCCAGTTTACCTGGGGTACTCCAGTTTGCCTGGGCTACTCCAATTTTACCTTGGGCTACTTGAGTTTACCTGGGCTGCTCCAGTTTACCTGGGCTACTGCAGTTTACCTGGGCTACTCCAATGGGCCTGGGCTACTTCAGTTTACTTCAGGTACTCGAGTTTACCTGGTCTACACCAGTTTACCTTGGGCTACTTGAGTTTACCTGGGCTATTCCAGTGGGCCTGGGCTACTCCAGTGAGCCTGGGCTACTCCAGTTTACCTAGGATACTCGAGATTGCCGGGGCTACTCCAGTTTAATTGAGGTACTCCAGTTTACCTGGTACACCAGTTTACCTTGGGCTACTCCAGATTACCCGGGGCACTCTAGTTTGCCTGGGCTACTCCAGTTTACCCTGGGTACTCCAGTTTACCTGGGCTACTGCAGTTTGCCTGGGATACTCCAGTTTGCCTGGGGTACGCCAGATTACCTGGGCTACTCCAGTTTACCTGGGCTACACCCGTTCACCTTGGGCTACTTGAGTTTACCTGTGCTACTCCAGTTTACCTGGGCTACTGCAGTTTACCTGGGCTACTCCAGTGGGCCTGGTCTACTCCAGTGAGCCTGGGGTGCTTCACTTTGCCTGGGGTACTCCAGTTTGCCTGGGCTACTCCAGTTTGCCTGGAGTATTTCAGTTTACCTGGGCTGCTCGAGTTTACCTGGGTTTCTCCAGTTTGCCTGGGCTACTGCAGTTTACCTGGGCTACAGCAGTTTACCTGGGCTACTCCAGTGGGCCTGGGCTACTCCAGTGAGCCTGGGATCCTTCAGTTCGCCTGGGGTACTCCAGTTTACCTGGGCTACTTCAGTTTACCTAGGCTACTCCAGTGGGCCTGGGCTACTCCAGTGAGCCTGGGGTACTTCAGTTTGCCTGGGCTACTCGAGTTTCCCCTGGGCTTCTCCAGTTTGCCTGGGCTATTCCAGTTTACCTGGAATACTCGAGATTGCCTGGGCTACTTGAGTTTACCTGGGCTACTCCAGTTTGCCTGGGCTACTCCAATTTACCTGGGCTACTTGAGTTTACCTGAGCTACTTCAGTTTAAATAAGCTACTCCAGTTTACCCTGAGCTACTCCAGATTACATGGGCTACTTCGGTTTACCTGGGCTACTCCAGTTTACCTGAGCTACTCCAGTTTGCCTGTGCTACACCAGTTTACCTTGGGCTACTCCAGTTTACCTGGGCTACTCCAGTGGGCCTCGGCTACTCAAGTTTTTCTGGGCTACTCGAGTTTTTCTGGGCTACTCCAGTTTGCCTGGGTTACTCCAGTTTACCTCGGCTACTTCAGTTTACCTGGCCTGGTCAAGTTGACAGCTTCAAATTTTACCTTCTGCTGCTCCAATTTGCCTCTGCTACTCCAGTTTTCCTGGACAACTCCAGTTAACCTGGGGTACTCCAGTTGCCCTGGCTACTCCAGTTTGCCTGGGGTACTTCAGTTTACCTGGGCTACTCGAGGTTGCCTTGGGTACTCCAGTTTACCTGGGCTACTTCAGTTTACCTGCGCTACTCCAGTTTACCTGCGCTACTCCAGTTTGCCTGGGCTACACCAGTTTACCTTGGGCTACTCGAGTTTACCTGGGCTACTCCAGTGGGCCTGGGCTACTCGAGTTTTCCTGGGCTACTCCAGTGAGCCTGGACTACTCTAGTTTTCCTGGGCTACTCCAGTTTGCCTGGGGTACTTCAGTTTACTTGGGCTACTTCAATTTATCTGGCCTGCTCCAGTTGACAGCTTTAATTTTACCTTCCGCTGCTCCAATTTGCCTCTGCTACTCCAGTTTTCCTGGACAACCCCAGTTTGCCTAGGGTACTCCAGTTGCCTGGGCTACTCCAGTTTGCCTGGCGTACTCCAGTTTAGCTGGGCTACTCCAGTTTGCCTGGGCTACCCCAATTTACCTGGGGCTACTTGATTTTACCTTTGGCTACTTAAGTTTACCTGGGCTACTCCAGTTTGCTTTGTGTAGTCCAGTTTACCTGGGCTATTCTAGTTTACCTCAGCTACTCCAGTTTACCTGAGCTACTCCAGTGGGCCTGGGCTACTCAAGTGAGCCTGAGCTACTACAGTTTACCTTGGCTACTCCAGTTTGCCTGGGCTACCCCAATTTACCTGAAGTCCGGCTGGCCGTGGAACTAGCCTTTGCGCTCTCAGCTTTTGTTTAGTGGTCACCCAGTCTGAAGGTGGTGTGACATTACGTTCTGTCACTCTTAGAGGCAGGACGTATTCACTAGCCTCTCTGTAAATAGCCTGTACATAGTTTAGTGCATTTCCACTTTGTAATATCGTATCTATTTTGCACTCAGCATCCACATTGTTCCAAACGCATAGTTGTGGTCCTCTCTTTAGGGTAGTAGTTCTCGCCCTGGCCCACAATGTTGTGGGCAGGGCGAGTAAATAGACCCTTAAGCCTTAAGCTTGTAATACAAGGAGGTGTACAACCGGTTGAAGTATACAATCGGCTAAAGGAGTTAGTGGGGAGTGGGCCTAATGTCCTAAGGGGACTAATCAATGTCTCTAGAGATGTCTGGAATGTTACAGTGGCTACGCAAACTGTGAAGGAACAGCTGTTGACTAGCGGCTTCTCATTTAACGGGGTAGATTGTCCAATATATGATGTGGAGGAGCAAAGGCTCCTGGTTAGATCTCGATGTCCGATCGAGGTGCCCGATGACACTATTCGAGGCTTGATGTCCCGGTATGGCACGGTCCATCACGTCAGCCGGGAACATTACCTTTTTGATAGGTCACTTGAGAATGGTATGCGCCGTATTTACATGAGTGGTGTGACGGAGATCATTCCACAATCAATTTCGGTTGGGAAGTTTAGAATTCCTTTGTGGTACAGAGGTCAGGTCCGTGCCTGTCACATCTGTGATAGCGCAGAACATTTCAAGGCCGACTGTCCTTTAAAGGATAAATGCCTCAAGTGTAAACAAGCAGGTCACTTTCAAAAGGGCTGCCCGTTGAGCGATGAAAATGACAATGGCGATAATGACGATAACGATTGCAATGATAATGATGATGATGATAAAGATAGTAATGTTTATGAAGTTGAAGGTGACAATAAAGATGAGAATGAAGGTCGAGGAGATGATGATGGTAATTATAGTGAGGGACATGGGAATGATATGGAAATTGGGGTTTCTGGCGAGTCTGTTCCTTCCAGTCAACAAAATAAAGGGACTTTGGATAACTCTGCTGCTGACAATGAGGAAGCTGGAGAGTGGCAAGTTGTCACTAACTCCATGTCCTCCAGCAAAAAGATTCGAAATAAGCGCATTGATGCTACAAATAAGGTCAGGAAGTTAAGCGAATCGCCAGTAGTAGGTGGGCCCCAGAGCCTTTGCGAGGCATCTCAGACGTCAAATAGCCCGGAGTGGGTTGTCCGTATAAATTAAAACTCGAATTCCTCCTCACCCCCTAGATCGTCAGAAATTTCGAATACTACGCCATCCTGCATTAAGGAGACGCAATCCAGTGGCGTGACGCCCTCCAAAGGTGCACTTGGTAAGAGCCCGTCCTTATGGGGTAGCACGTTCAGCCCTGACCCGTCTACAGTGTCACAGTTAGACACTAGAGATATAGCAGATTGCCTTGATCCTCAGGGAAGCTCTCAGCAATCTGATATGTCTAGGGCTGGTGGAGAATCCAATATGGAGGAATCTCTTTCGGAAATGGATGCACCCGAAGACTTGCCTGCCTATACCAATGGCAAGGGTGAGGTCTTGGTACCTGTCTCAACATCCGTGGGGTCGTATTATCGCACATTGCGACGAGACTCTAAAGTTGACAAGGTTAAAAAGCAGAGGAAGTTGATAACGTTGTCACAGGAGGATTTTGCTGAGCGTAAGGCAGCGATGTACAAGAAGTCCAGAAAAAAGAAAAAGAACAAATAAATATTAATAATGGCTACTACAAAAATCTTACAGTGGAACTGTAGAGGGTTGAGGTGTAACGTCGCAGAGCTCCAGATGTTAGCTCAAGACCTCAATCCTGTAGCTTTAAGCTTGCAGGAAACTCTGATGACTGATCCTAGTTATCAATGTCGAGGTTATGTATCTCATCACGCTGTTGCCACGTCTACGAATGGAAAGGCATCAGGGGGTTCTTCTCTTTTGATTAGGCAGGGTGTAATACACAATAGAATGGCACTGAACACCGATTTGCAGGCGGTGGCGGTGCGTATCACACTGGGTATAGTATTAACAATCTGTTCTATTTATATACCACCTTCTTCTACTCTTCACCAACAAGAGCTGCAAAATTTATATGATCAATTACCTAAACTGTGTCTTCTTTTGGGTGACTTTAATGCCCATAGTGTTCTCTGGGGTGACTCTAAACGTAACCAGAAGGGCTCTGTATTGGAGGATTTTATATCTAATAACTCTCTATACGTCTTAAATGATGGCACACATACTTACCTTCATCCTGCAAAGGGAATTTATTCGGTCCTTGATTTAGCTCTGGCTGATGCAGGGCTAAGATCGGAATTCAGCTGGAGCGTCCATGATGATCTGTGCGGAAGCGACCACTTCCCCACCATACTTACCCTTGAGGAGCCGGTATCTTCCTCCCTTCCACGCTTTAATTATGATAAAGCAGACTGGCCCTGCTTTGCTGTTCTGTGTGGTGAAACACTTACTAGCGACCTTTTTCTTGATGCAGTTGATCCTATCCAGTTATTCTCGGATCAGCTAATCGATGTAGCGTCCAAATGTATCCCGAAATCATGTGCGGTTCCTTGTATTAAGAAACCGTGGTTCACGGAGGACTGTAAACGAGCTAGGCGTTTCAGGAAACGTGCTGAGCGCGTGTACCGATGTAGACCATCTCCCGGTAATTTAGACGATGTTAGGCGTACTCGAGCTAAAGCTCATAGGACTATCAAACAGTCCAAACGTGACTCTTGGAAACGTTATGTTTCTAAGATTAATCATCTTACCCCTATGTCAAAAGTCTGCAATATGATCCAACGCATCAAAGGTAAGGGATCCAATGTCACTGTCAATCATCTTAAAGACGGGAATAATTCTTTGACAGAAAAACTTGACATAGCCAATAGGTTGGGCGCTTCTTTTGCGCACCATTCGTCTTCAGATAATTACTTGCCTCAGTTCCAGCGTAACAAGGAACGGACCGGGGCAAGTCCTCTTGATTTTACATCCTCAAATGAAGAATATTACAATGCTACATTTTCTCTACATGAACTATCGCATCCCTTAGCAAGGCCCATGACTCAACTCCATGGCCAGATGATATCCACTATCAGCTTTTACGACACCTTCCAGAATCTTCCTTGAGGGTGCTTCTTGGAATTTTTAATACCATTTGGATTTCCGGGAATTTTCCTGCCTCATGGCAAAACCCTATTATTGTCCCCATCCCAAAGCCCGGAAAGGATTCTACCGATCCAAATAACTATCGTCCTATTTCCTTAACCAGTTGTGTATGCAAGACTATGGAGAGGATGATTAACGATCGCTTAGTTTGGTTTTTGGAGACTAATGAGTTGATAAGCGACATTCAATGTGTATTTCGAAAGAATCGCAGTACTGTTGATCACCTTGTTCGTCTAGAATGCTTTATTAATCGTGACCATGTCGTATCTGTCTTTTTTGATCTGGAAAAGGCATATGACACTACTTGGAAATATGGCATTATGAAAGATATGCATGGATTTGGACTTAGAGGTCGGCTTCCTGACTTTATTCTTAAATTCTTAGACCATCGTCACTTCCAAGTTCGGCTTGGGGCTACCCTATCTGACTACTTTGAACAAGACCAGGGGGTTCCTCAAGGCAGCATTTTATCAGTTACTCTCTTTAGCATTAAGATTAATAGCCTTGCTAGAGTTTTATCTCCTAGTATGAATGCATCCCTTTTTGTGGACGATCTTGGTATCTCTTGTCGAGGCAAAGGTATGCAGACTATTGAGAGACAGCTGCAGATTTGCCTTAACAAAATCCATGCCTGGGCACTGCAGAACGGATTTAAATTCTCCAAGTCGAAGACTAACTGTGTACACTTTTGTCGGAAGTACTTCCCACATGAAGACCCCAAGGTATTTTTAGATGGATCCCCCATCAAGGTTGTGCCGGAGGCAAAATTCCTCGGGGTGATCTTCGATAAGCACCTTACATTTAAATCTCACATTAATTATCTTAGAGCCAGATGCCTAAAGGCGCTTGATATTTTGAAGGTTGTCTCTATTGCTCGATGGGGAGGGGATCATGAAACCCTACTTCAGCTCTATCGAGCACTGATTCTTTCTAAGCTAGACCATGCCTGCAGTGTTTATGGAGGTGCGTCACGCTCCCAGTTGAAGAAACTCAATACTGTACATCACCAAGCCCTACGGTTGTGCTTAGGTGCTTTCCGTACCTCTCCTGTGGAGAGTCTGTATGTTGAAGCAAACGAGCCTCCCCTGGAGCTTCGAAGAACTTAACTATCCTTACAGTATATCATCAAGCTGAGAGCCAATCCATCCAACCCAGCCTTTGATTGTGTCTTCCATCTGGAATTTGAAGACTTATATGCTCAGAAGCCATCCATTGTTCCTCCACTGGGCGTCCGCATCCAGGAACATGTGCAAGCAGCTGGACTTGGGCTGGATACTATCACCCCCATACGCATCCAGGAAGATCCACCGTGGTTATGTCCTGAGCCTCAGGTTGATACCTGGCTTTCCTCCCTGAAGAAATCTTCCACCAACCCTTTAGTATACCAGCAGGAGTTTAGTAATATGTGTTCAAAGTATCCATTTTATCACCGCATATTGAATGACGGTTCCAAGAATGATGATGGCGTGGCTTCTGCCGCTGTCCTTGGACCCAGAACCGTTTCAACTCGGTTTCCAAATTTCTGTTCTGTATTTACTGTGGAAGCCAAGGCAATTTTGTGCGCACTTCGGTCCATTCCAGAGCTAGGAGGTAGCAGAATTTTCTCATCTGCTCTGACTCCCTTTCCTGCCTCCAGCCAATTCGGGCTAGTTCGCCTGTACATCCAGACATTCTGTCTATCAGGGAGATGTTTAAACGACTTAATGAAGATTTTATCATTGTCTTTTGTTGGGTGCCCGGGCATATGGGTATCCCTGGGAATACTGCTGCAGATGAAGCCGCGAAGGCGGCTTTGCATTCCGTTTCTATCCAAACTGACGTTCCATATTCAGACTTGCGTTCACTTATTTGCTCCTATATCAAGCGCTTGTTTCAGGCTCAATAGGATGACCAGACAACCAACAAACTGCATGATATTCGTCAGTTTGTTGGTCCAGCGCCTTCCCTTTCACGGCATCGTCTCCGCTCTTGCATTCTGAGGAGGTGTCGTATCGGTCACACACGTGCTACGCATGGTATTTGTTAAAAGGAGAAGATGTTCCTCATTGCTTTGCTTGTGATCAACGGTTCACAGTCAAGCACATATTGCTTGACTGTGGTGACTTTGCTCCTGTACGAGATTCCTTTTATCACGTAAGCTCTCTTTCAGAACTTTTCAATTCTGTAGAAAGTGATACTATTTTTGATTTTCTCTCTGCCATTGGTATGGCAGGAAAGCTGTAATTTTAAACTACCGTCTGTGTTTGTTATGTGACTTCTGGTGTCCTTTTTAACTGAATAGTAAATGAATTATCCGTAGTAGATCGACTACTTGACGTTTTATTGTCGCGATAAAACTGAAATATTGTTGAAAGCGACGTTAAAACTTTCACTCACTCACTCACTCCAATTTACCTGGGGCTACTTGATTTTACCTTTGGCTACTTGAGTTTACCTGGGATACCCCAGTTTGCCTGGCCTTCTCCAGTGAGCCTGGTTTACTTCAGCTTTCCTGGGGTACTCCAGTTTGCCTGCGGCTACTTGAGTTTACCTTGGGCTACTTGACTTTACCTGGGCTACTCTAGTTTACCTGGCCTACTCCAGTTTACATGGGCTACTTGAGTTTGCCTGGGGTACTCCTGTTTACCTTGGCTACTTCAGTTTTTTCTGCATAATTGTTACTATACGGTATTGTTCAGGTATCGCACATGTTTAATTTTATAAGAAAGTAAGGATCAGCTTATAAAAATTCTAAATTTTACCTTTATTATGTTTAGTAAAATTCCTGAGTTTAAAACAACCCAATACATAAATAAATACATTTCTGTATAACGCTACGTGGTAAAAGTAAGCTTACAACAATTTATTACAAAATCAACTTGCATAATTTCATATGAACACTAATATTAAAGAGTAATCTTTGGAGCAGTATACCCCGGTGTTGTAATAATTTTTGATATCTATATGTATACAAGTACTTAAGTGAGGGTAAGCGACACGCATGGTTTGAGATGGCATGAAGGCATTGACCGTGAGGAGGATGTTGGGTGCCACCTTACAGATGAAGCCCCATGTATAATGCTTTGTTTTTTGTCAGCCGTTGTCGAATTGTGTTCATAACTGAAAGCTATTTTGGTTTAGACCTGATCAAATCACCCTAACCCCACCCCTCTAAAAAAAACTTAACACAGCAATAGTCTTGAGTGTCCTTGAGATTCCGACGATCTATAAAAAGTGCACGACTACAACTATCTAGGCCTTAATGGTGATATAATTACAGATCCCAGGAAATAAATATACTGAATAGGAATTACAACATATAATGTAAAAATGTGTTTGAAGGCAAACAGCAACAATTGAATTTCCTATCCAAACAGAAAGTTGGACACTTGTGTGGTGTTGTACTTAGTCTCTCGGGATGCGGGTGTCAATCAAGAATGCGTGGATGAAGCGGGTATTCTACGTCTCAACGGAGACCAACGGAGATATATAAACTATTTAGCATGAAACTCCAATACTTATTCAGAGGGCAATGATATCGCATGATTGTTTGTTTGTTTACTCTATACTGACCTGCGTAACATTCAAACGACCAGGACAAGGGTAGGATTAGCTAATTAACACCAGATTGTACACATGACGTCTTCAAGCCCCCTCTTCCTTATTCTTTACTGGGCTACTTTACATCTAGTTGACTAAGTGAAATTATAACAACTCCACGGGACGTATGTAACGCCCTGTCGTCTTGAAGGAAGTTAACGGTGATAAAATCGAGGGGTGAATACCCGACCTGACATCAGCCGCCATAGCAGAACTACTTCTGCGATATTCAGCTCACCAATCTTCAGGTGTACATATTATTCTACTTCTATGTATTCAGTGAAATAATTGTAATAAAACTGCTGTGTAATTCTGTGATCCAAATCGTGTAAAATGTATTTCTCTATTTTTTCTTTCCACTCAAAAGTTTTTGGTTCTGAATGAAATGTTTCGGATCTTCTCAACTGTAATTATTGTTTAGCCTCCTATATGTACAACCCCTATGCCCCCTCGTCGTCATATGACAGCAGAATTATTAAGCACGACGTACAGACACAGGCGTCCATATATATGTACAATGTCATTTTTTATGAACTATAAATATAATGATATGAAAGATTGGTTAGACAGTTAATTTTTCCATCGATCCATACCAAGGCGGTTGGATTACAACATTTCATGACTACATGCCGACTCGATATGACTGCTGTTTGACACCACACTCATTGCCAGTTTACGATCAGTTTTATGCATGGAGAAAACCGTAGTGCCTATGAAGAAAACCCTCGACATTTACCAAATTACCGACGAACAGCAGTACATATATGTGCGTCATGCCGTTGAAAGACAAGTGCTCTTCAACAAAATATGAGACTCCGCAAATTTTCCGTCCAAAGTAGGGATTGAAGCCTCGTCTCAACATACTTTATTTTCTATATTAGGGCGTGATTCTTTATGTATATGCAGGAATGAACATCACAAAGAAATTTTTGTAACAAATTTTGTCTTTGGGTGTTTATAGTTTATCTATATATATAAAAGGAGTTTTACTCCGTACCGAAGAATATTTCACTTGTACTACTACGATCAACATTATAATGGAAGGAAACAGGTCAGAGCCCAGGAGAAACCCACGACTGTCAGTAGGTTGCAGGCAGACCTTCCCACATACGATGAGAGATTAGCATGAGGTGGACATGGACTCATAGCGACTGCACTGATGAGAGGTTCCTGAGTCAGAGTGCTGCTCTAGCACGCTAACACTCGGCCACAGAGGCCCCGAATAGTATGTACCAGTATCGGATCATTAAATATTTTTATGCGTTAATATATCGACATTGTTCGATCCTAATATATTTCGGAAACACACAGATATGCTCTTTCAACATACCAATCCTGTTGTGTTTGTAGAACAATCTTTTTTCCAGTTTACTGTTGTGTCAACGATAGAACGCTTCAAATAAGTCACGGATTATATTGACATGGACCTTATTTATTGTGAATTTTTTCATAAATAGGCTCACCAACTTTTTAGTGTGTATGATTGCGTTGATTTTTCGTGCTTTCATCAAATTGTCTCGCTTTCCAGGCAAGCTGTGAGATTTCCGGAGCATATTTATTAAATAATACGAGAGAATACGAGAAAGATTGGAACCAGATTAGCACATTCATGATGCCTGTTCGACAGTATTTAGCGTTGAGGCTGTTTGACACGGTGTTTGGGATCCTTAGTGTGCCATGTTGTAAGTATAGACTCCTGTTGTCCTATTTGTTTATATTTTTTATTTATTTGATTGGTGTTTTACGCCGTACTGAAGAATATTTCACTTATACGACGGCGGCCAGCATTATGGTGGGTGTAAACCGGGCAGAGCCCGGGGGAAACCCACGACCATCCGCAGGTTGCTGACAGACCTTCCCACATACGGCCGGAGAGGAATTCTATTTGTTGAGTGAAGCGAAAACAATTACGAGCGTTAAGTCACATAATAATTACCACCGTTAACTCAGAATGTTATAAAACATTTATCACCGTTAACTCATAAAGTCACAAAACAATTACCAGCGCAAAGTCACCTAGTCACAAAACAATGACTAACGTTCAGTGACAAAATCACAAAACAATTAACATCGTGCACTCACCAAGTCACCATACCACTAGTTGGTATTAGCGTTCAGTCATAAAGCAATTACTAGAATTCTGTACTCATTGGTTAGCTTCAACGGAAGCCTCCAATGTTGTTAATAGTAATAATGAACTGCATGTTGTCATGTAGAGGGTCAGATAGGCTACACGTCATGCATGGCCAGCCAGCATGCTAATCTTGTAGAAGAATCTGGCAAATAAATTGTGACACAAAAGGGCAAGTGATGTACGTAGCAGGGTATCCACGAAATTTCCTATAATTCTAGCATAACTAGAGTAACCGGGGCGCAGCCAAGGCATATCAGAATATAAGGAACACTTAAAATCTGAATACGCCACTTCGCTAGCGATGAACATGTGAAAAGAGTCAGTCTAGCAAGGCCTGGATTTGAACAGACGACTTCGCTTACACTGGCGCCTAAACATGTGCAAACATGTATATAACCATACTCAATTTTGTTACGCTTGGATTAAAATTTGATTTATTTATTTGATTGGTGTTTTACACGGGATTCAAGAATATTTCACTCATACGAAGGCGGCAACCATTATTGTGGGAGGAAACCCACGACAAGAGCAGGGTGACCGCATTGGTGGGAGGCTCCTGGGTCATTGCGCAACGCTGGCGTGCTAACCCATCGGCCACGTAGGCCCCTGACTTTAAACATGACGCCTAAGTATGTGTAAACAATGCAAGGGCTGGATCCGAACAAACGACTTTGTTAGCGATGGCGCATGCACATGTACAAAGCCAGTCGAACCTCTCTCATGTTAGGACAAACCTCCTGACGGAAAGCCACACTCAATTCAGCAAGGGCTGAATGCAAACCAGCTCGTTGGCTAAAGCTGAGGCCTAAAAAGAGTTCCTATTCTACACTGTGGTATGTCCATTTTTACCAAGTCAGAAAGCATGAACAGACTAGAGCAGGGACAGTAAACCCAGAGTAATACAGCTGAAAGAAAAGATAATTATTTATTGTATCTTTCTAGTTTTAAGGGTAGTGTTATCATTGAAAAAAGTCCAACGATATGATGTGATTTTCACATTACTTTACAGCCTCGCCGTGTTCGAGCGATATATTTGATCTCCAGCAAATATTCTACATTGTTCGTCTACTCAAAATTCCTTTGTTTCTTAGTTTTGCCTAATTACTTATGTTCTAGTACATCCCCAGAACTTGTCAGAGGTCACTGGAAACAGCAGGAATTTTTTTACCTTTAGCGAATGAAGATTTTGAGCTCGAAACTTCCCAATTGCTTATTATTACACCGAAAACTCTACGAATGGTTATATGTTCTTGTCAACAAAATCTTTGAACTCAGACATCCTATTGTAAACACTGGGTTCAAGGCATTCCGGGTCTCCATATGAGCTTACGCCAGCCAATTTAACAGTACCTGACACTTCATAGACTAAGGGGCCACCGCCGTCGCGTTGAGACCGTTTTAAAGAATATATATGTATACATGGGATATATAGGTATTTTCGTCAAAACTGTTTAGTAGCGTTGTTTTATCATAACTATAAAGCCACAAATATATCGGGCAGGGGTGGCGGGAATACAGAGCACATTGGCTAGACATGGGTGTGTTCTGTTTGAAATTACAGTAGATATACAGGACATTATAGGGCAACATTGGCTATTATTTAAAAGAAAAAGGACTTGTATCCTTGATATATTGACAAATATCCACACAAGAAAACATGGTAGGTTTACTTGACTTTAGAGGAGTGTCGTATCAAGGACATAGATACAAATGAACTTATTCCGCATGCAGATACCATTTGCCGGAAAAAATTCTAAACAAATGTGGGTATCCTGAATGCCATCCTCAAGTTGACGACAATCGTTCTTCGGCATTATTCGGCATGACCCTCATTTCGGAATATTGCAGGATATTCGATTTACGATGCACAGAAGCTGTCAAAATTCTGCCACCCGTTTACAGTGTTTTAATGTTATTAAGTGTTAAATGTGATGACAACAAAGCATTTCTAGACCAGTGACGTTTATATAATAGCAGTACATCTTTTTTTTACCTAATTCTGTTTAAGCCATGACGGTAGTGGGCATGTAGTTTGATACCATGCAAACATTTACATGAAAAGTTAGAATAAAACTCTAGTTGATGTAAGCTGACAAGATTCCGTATTTCACCGGTGACGAATGATCATTTGCCAGCTATCACACTGTTGTCACTGCTCTAGTTTTACTCTCTATGCTGTTCGTCTTTAGTGATGACGTTATAGATCAGATTCCGTACATAACCATGATTATAAGAGCTGCAAATAAGAATCGTGGTGCTGGTATTTTAAGCTACACAGTCTTCTGTCAGTTTCAAGGCATTTTGACGTATTCTCTTCGCATGAATCCGTCCTATTTTTTTTCACTTTTTATATTTGATTTTATGGCCATTGGTTCAATTGATGAAGTTCGGTTTCTTTAACCAGTACATTAGGCATAAAAACAGCAAAGATTGCAACAAGACGATCCAGTGACTGCAAAATTAAAACTTGAAGTATCAGGTCAAAACTCAGGGCGCTTGAGATCGATATATCTAGGTAATATCTCACAGAACTGAATTCGATCTCTATTTCCTGATTGCGCTGCTAGTATATATACATTAAACATTACCTGTGTATAGCGTATGTCTTCTTAGTATATTTACCATTTTTGGATCTTCCGAAAAAAGGTTTAAATTTTAAACATCACAATTTTTCAGAAATAGAAATTCATATAGCCCATTCATTTAACCTGTAGACTTACAGCCTAGGTGGACAATCACATGCTCTTGAACTGCCTAGTTAGCTGTCAGGGATTTCCCACAACATCCCTGTGTTGCTGAAAAATTGTTACAAACACTGTAATTTTCTCCGTATACTGAAACTGGGACTGAAGTCCATTAGTTTAGACTGCTTGTATGTCGTAAAACTGCAGGAACTTTTAGTTTTATTTAACGATATTTCAAAGAATTTTTCACGTCTCCCACCTTTTTAACTATTATGGCTGGAGGAAATCGAAAAGTTCCGAGCATAGCCCCGAGATACAGGTTAACTTTTCAATGTGTCACATGCGTCAAGTTGATGATAATCGCCTCTAGGCAGCTGCATGTAAAACATTGTGGACAGAGCGTCCAGAATCTCTGGCAAATGATTGTGTTTCACTCCGCTGTAACCTGATGCTGTGAGGCTGTATGTTGAATTAGATCATTTATAGTCGTAATCAAAGTTCAACTGGGATGTATATTTTGATTATCGACAACTTATATACTAGATTGGTACGCCATTGAATACTGTCCTTATTCATGCGTCTCTTCAACATTACGGAAGCTGTGAGTACTTCTCTTTACATGATTCCGTCCTAATTTCGTACTTGATATACTTTCGTAGTTCTTTGGTGGTTTCTGTTAAACGTCGTTCAGGAATTGGCCTTGCGGTGATCAGCCCGGTGTGTCCATTATTGTTGAGGGCTGTTGTACGAATTTTTGTTTCGACGCATAGATCGCAAAGAACGGCGTCGACCGCTTATTATCAGCAAATCCCCAGTGCCACCACAGGACTGCGCAGGTCTCAGACAGTGAAATGCGAACACCACAATGAGTGTTTGTGCAGGGACTTGTGATATTATAAGTATCATTATTATAAAAGTCAAATCCGAGATCCTGTTGCTTCCCTACTGTTCTTCCTCAGCCAGCGATCTAACAAGCCTTTATGTTCAGATCTAACAGCGTGTTGGGCGAAACATATTTCTCAGTCTTGCTGAGATATGTACTTTGAAGGCTTGTTTCGAGGATGGGAAAAGGCAACAATTTCCACAAGTTACCAAGTTTACCGAACTGGACCGTTATGTACGTGCCTTATCTAATAGCAAATGCCCAGATACCTACTTACTTATAAATGTACTCATTTTGTGGATGATCAACAGCTCAACTAACTTCTGGGGACGGAAAATCTTGAGAGATTTCTACTTTTTAAAAATTGTTGTAGTGACAGACGATTTTGGTAAAATATCGTACTTTCTGTTATTATTATCTAACAATTGTAGTCGGAAACAACGACAAACTAAATAGAGTTTATTTTTTGATATGAGCTAGAGGTCATATTGGAGAATACTTCTCTTCCCTAAAATACAGAGGGTTCCATTTTTGAAACGAAAAACTATTGTGTGACGATATCAACCAAGGTCACAAGTTATTACTGTAAAAACTGTTGTGTGACGATATCAACCAAGGTCACAAGTTATCACTGTAAAAACTGTTGTGTGACGATATCAACCAAGGTCACAAGTTATCACTGTAAAAACTATTGTGTGACGATATCAACCAAGGTCACAAGTTATCACTGTAAAAACTGTTGTGTGACGATATCAACCAAGGTCACAAGTTATCACTGTAAAAACTGTTGTGTGACGATATCAACCACGGTCACAAGTTATTACTGTAAAAACTGTTGTGTAACGATATCAACCAATGTCACAAGTTATTACTGTAAAAACTGTTGTGTGACGATATCAACCAAGGTCACAAGTTATTACTGTAAAAACTGTTATGTAACGATATCAACCAAGGTCACAAGTTATCACTGTAAAAACTGTTGTGTGACGATATCAACCAAGGTCACAAGTTATCACTGTAAAAACTGTTGTGTGACGATATCAACCAAGGTCACAAGTTATTACTGTAAAAACTGTTGTGTAACGATATCAACCAATGTCACAAGTTATTACTGTAAAAACTGTTGTGTAACGATATCAACCAATGTCACAAGTTATTACTGTAAAAACTGTTGTGTAACGATATCAACCAACGTCACAAGTTATTACTGTAAAAACTGTTGTGTGACGATATCAACCAAGGTCACAAGTTATCACTGTAAAAACTGTTGTGTAACGATATCAACCAATGTCACAAGTTATTACTGTAAAAACTGTTGTGTGACGATATCAACCAAGGTCACAAGTTATCACTGTAAAAACTGTTGTGTGACGATATCAACCAAGGTCACAAGTTATCACTGTAAAAACTGTTGTGTGACGATATCAACCAAGGTCACAAGTTATTACTGTAAAAACTGTTGTGTGACGATATCAACCAAGGTCACAAGTTATCACTGTAAAAACTGTTGTGTGACGATATCAACCAAGGTCACAAGTTATCACTGTAAAAACTGTTGTGTGACGATATCAACCAAGGTCACAAGTTATCACTGTAAAAACTGTTGTGTGACGATATCAACCAAGGTCACAAGTTATCACTGTAAAAACTATTGTGTGACGATATCAACCAAGGTCACAAGTTATCACTGTAAAAACTGTTGTGTGACGATATCAACCAAGGTCACAAGTTATCACTGTAAAAACTGTTGTGTGACGATATCAACCAAGGTCACAAGTTATTACTGTAAAAACTGTTGTGTGACGATATCAACCAAGGTCACAAGTTATTACTGTAAAAACTGTTGTGTGACGATATCAACCAACGTCACAAGTTATTACTGTAAAAACTGTTGTGTAACGATATCAACCAACGTCACAAGTTATTACTGTAAAAACTGTTATGTAACGATATCAACCAAGGTCACAAGTTATCACTGTAAAAACTGTTGTGTAACGATATCAACCAACTAATTTTCTTCAGTGACAACTGGCGATCGACGACCCTCATGTGGCCATCTTAGCTGTTTCACGCTCATTGGAGACCGTCTGTCTGTCACCAGTACGCTGTAAATATTTGAAACCACACTTGGGAATGTCCGTCAGTGACTTGCCAAATGTTGATGGTTTAATCCGGATACACCGGTTCTCATCAATAGACCTGATCGCCAGAAAATTTCCTGAACACCATATTTACACACTTATTAGAGGAATAAATATCCAAGACAACATTCTCCAAGACTTTCTTTTTGTAGTTTTCTCCTTTCATACCCTTTAATGTCTCACCCACAAGCTAACTCATTGATCGACTTCGTGCCAGTTATTTAGACCATAGATTACGTGTTTGTTAACTTCGGTCTCACAGCATTGTGAATGATGACACTGTATCGATGGTTTCCTGTCCTTGGCCCCTCAAACTCTACCCTCTGCAGGACAGACCATTCAAATCTATCCATTCGACGATCTCTCAAAAGACATCAGGGTCTCAGATACGTATGGAAAGTGAGGTAATCAGGGATATATAATGAAATCCTTTCATTCTTGTTTTCCCATGACCATGATATGCTGTTGTAGCTCTTACATAGAAGTACCGTCTCGGTGTGGTCACGAGGCGCTATCGTTCTGAACACTTTCCCACAGACTCAAGCCACGATATCTGACACTGTTCTTATTACACGTAAGGTTTATGTGTGTGTGGCGGGGAGTGCGGAGCTCAACCTAAGACTCGGCTCACATGAGACTATTTGTCACTGGTGTCACGTGACTGAGTTCAGCTTTTACTGTCTCGCCTGCAGTCTAAAGTCAGGAAAATTGTCAAGAGTCACGATGGTTTCCTCGGAGAATTCTGGTTTCTTATTAATGAAGGACTGTTAACCACGGAGTAAACTGACCAATAAATCAAATAAGTTTACATACAATAGAGGATCAGTCCTTCGTTTCTCCCTCAAATGACAAGTGCAGAGTGAAAATAACAAAGGCATTACATGTAGTTTTTTCAGTCTGTCTAAAACCCGGATCACAATGGTGGACGCTACAACTAGATCACTACACTAGATGAGTTCATACATCTTACTTCGGTTTCTTGTTTGATTTCATTCTTTATTTCAATGGGGTGTTGTTTTATTCTTATGTCGGAAAGCAAGGAAATAAACAAATAAAATCGGCATCGGGCCAATGTAGCGACCATCAAGCCATTACCAACGCAATACGAAAACTCTTCATTAATATCGTAAAGTATATCTCTATTCACTCACTACTTAACTCGCACGTCTTAACTTCTTGCTGAGTTCTTCTTTTATTTGTTAAAATCACGGATGATTACATCGAAAAGTAAACATTCGATGACTGGTTAGATGTTCTGGGAGATCCAATCTTGGTATTTAGAGACCCTGGTGTATACACTGGGTTTTGTTCCAGGACAATCCCTGCGCCCCCAGGAGGTGACCCCAGCGAACTTCTCTCCGTCGGGTAGCTCACAGGTTAACGGACCGCCACTGTCACCCTGTAACAGTTTTTTACACAAAAATAAGCTATATACGCCTACATGAATACATCCTTTTTAATTCCTGTTAATTACTTTTTCTAAAAGCCGATTGTAATTTGAATACAACATTGAATCTCCGTGGCAAAACTGTTACAGATTTTAGTTTGTAAAGAGGACAAATAAGAACTTACCTGACACGCGGATACTTTGTACTGGAAATATTCCAGACAAATGTTCGTGTCAGTAATGCCATTCAAATGATTGCTGCAATCGTTGTTCTGCATTACTTTTATATCAGAGAACTTCAGTTTTCGCGATCCACTTTGAGCGGTACCTAGTGAATGATGAAACTGACAATGAACATAACACACAAAAACTACAGGTTAACATGGATATTTGTCTAAAGTCCACTCTATCCAGCGTGAAGTAAACCAAAATGGAAAATCTTTTATAAAAATTGTTTAACTACTATAGCAACTCACAGACATTGGGAATGGCGGAGTGCATGCATCCTGAACATTGCCTCTCAGCCTATCCTCTTCCATATTAAATACTGGGCGCCAAGCTTTGCTTGTTTATTTATTTCTTTCATTGGTGTTTCACTCAAGAACTCAAGAATATTTCACTTATACGACGGCAGCCATCATTACGGCCTTTTTTCTTGCTGGTGTAATCTATATGTTTAAACCTGATAGGCAGTACTCACCGGAAGTTTTTCCCCAACCAGCAATCCAGCATAACTTGTCTGTCAGATCTCCGTCCGCATCAGTGACCATCGCGATAGGCTGCACGTATGTTCCAAATGGAATAGCGTTAAACTTCAGGATTGCAATGTCATTTTTCCAGTAGTTATTTGGTTGATACTGCGGATGCTGAAACATTAGATTAGTTGTATTCAGTCGAGAAGTTTTCCACATAATTTTAAAAGTTATGACTTCCTTTTTGTGTTGTTTTTCGTTTTTTTTTACGAAGTTTACTTCAACAAGAACTTTACCTTTATTGGTGAATGACTCCATCCTTTTTAACTATCTAACAGTAATTACTACACTAATTGATGGACCTTGATAAAACAAAGCATGTCACATTCAGACAAGTCACAAAATTTTGATCTACACCCAAATGACACCGATGAAATATTTGGAGTGTTTTAAGTCGCTGAATCCAGTGAAAAAAACTTTTCGGACATCAACTTACACGTATTGTACATTGATTTGAACTATCGTGGACATACACGTTAAAGACTATTTTATTGCTCTACTTACAGTCATCTTCGACCAATAAAGATGTTGAGATTTATTTATGTATTTGATTGATGTTTTACGTCGTGCTCAAGAATATATAACATGTATGGCGACGGCCAGCATTATGGTGGGAGGAAACGGGACATAACACGGGAGAAACCTACGACCATCCGCGGGCTGCTGTCAGACCTTCACGTACACGACCGGATAGGCTTCATTGTGCTGCATTAGGCCAAGGAAGCTTCTGGGGAACAGTTTCCTTCAGGTATTAGGCCATATATATCAACCTCATATGTTCATACCTTGATAAATTGGGTCACTGATCTGCTCACTTCATGCCCACTCCACTGATCAAAGTGGAGTTGTCCAGCTTGGACTGTGTAGAATCTACTCTGGAATTTCAGTAAAAGCACAACGTTAAACCAGTTTGCAGAGCAACAAGTCAACAGAAATAGCTAATAAAACCTGTAAGAGATTATTAAAAAGTCTTTAGCTGCAGGATCTATAAAAATATTGAATTTGTCCTGATTGGTCAGTAATTAGGACGAGATCTTTAGTTTAGGAAAATCAAGAATTTCTCATTTGTCACTCATCGCACAAGCTATTCATACTCATAACCCATAGTATTTAGGTATTAAGTATTAATTAATTAACATCAAACTTGAGTTAACCTCGTATCACTTTGAATTAACCACTGTTGACTGATATTCCACAGGCGAGAGGATAGCTTTGTATTATATCATAACAGTATACCCCTCTGGCCAAGATGTCTAATGGGTTCTTTAAAGTCATGACTAGTCTCTGGGTCCGTTTACATAGCCATTCTAAAAATGCAATCAAAACTGGTCTCTTCAATCGAGAAAATGTTGTTGACGAATTTGGTCCATTATGGACAGACAGTGTATATCAGTGGTTGTTTGCTTCTTATATTCTATAATACTGTAGTGCTTTACGTATGATTTACTCACATCATCTAGACAATGCGCTGCAGTGATCGCCCTGGTTGCGCTGATCAGCGTAGCGCCGCAAACGGCGTAGCCAGATGTTTGCAGGGAGAGAATGGAGTTAAAAAATCCGTACCGGGAATCCCACCCATTAACGACGTCCTGAACGCCGTGGATCTGGTAAGGCGCTGTGTCATTATCCAGACGGACGGGGTTAGCTGTGAAGACAAAATGAAAGTCATGTACAGTGTTGTCTCAGTGAGTGATGGTTGTGGAGTCTTGTGTTGTATCAAGTGTTGCCAGGTAAGGAAGCTGCTCATTTTCCATGTATGGTGGCGAGCCGAATGTGACTAAATAAAGCATTCGACCCATGAACACCGAGGCTCGCGTCAGTTGTTAAATTGTTCGAGACACAAACAGGGTTAGATATGAAAAAAATATAACATATAAGACTACAACACAGAGAGTAAAAACCAGAGCAGTGACAACAGTGTGATTGTTGGCAAGTGGTCACACGTGGTGGTGGCGAAATACGGTCCTCTTGTCAATTTATCTCAGTTAGAGTTTTATTCTAACTGTTCATGTATATGCTAAAAATAGCAGCAACGTAAACAGCCCCTAGAAAATATGCCCTAGGGGAGAATTAGATAAAACAACAGACATTGATGTTAGTTGCAATTAGAGGTCACTGGACTAGAATTACTCAAATTGTTGTATTCTAATAAATTTTAATATACAATGCATTCAAGTATAAAAGAATACAGCATAAAAACAAGAGAAGCGACGACCAATGTGACTCATGGAAAATGGTCACATGTATAACCGGTCCTTCCGTATATTTTCTTCAGTTAGGATTTTGTTCTAACAGTTCATGTAATGTGATGGTAGCAAATTACACACTCCCTAACACCCTGTCTATACAGAACAAGTGGAATAAGTGGAACAAGATATGTTTCCGCATTGTAACCAAAACATTGCCTTTTTAAAGTTTTTGGCATAAAATTAACAAACAATAATTAAGTTGTTAAAAAGTGTTCTAAAAAGGATCTCGAAAAACAAATATACAGAAAACAAGCACACATTTGCAACAGTAGCGGTATCTAGGAAGAAAGTCAAAGTCCTCTTGCACTCAGACCCATCGAGCAATAAATGAAACCGTTTTAAAATATAGATTGATCAGAAAAGATACTGTATGGGCTCAGTGTGGAACTTCCAGTACTTGATGAAGGAGGTCCCGGGTTCGAAACTCCAGTCAGCTGGTTTAGTCTATGACTTTTTGTGCACAAGGTTAGTCATACACCTTTCAAGCCACATGGGTTTGCCCTAAACACCATTTGATTTCCTCGACAAAATTCTGGTTACAGACATGATCCCGAATGCCGCCATAAGGTGAAACGTCAACGGAATAGACAAATTACTACAGCCATTTGAAAAGGTAAACTTACCCGCCGTAATGGCTAGAAGGCAACAGAAGAGCAGTCCGGAATCCATCTTGATTCTGTGATGTTCTCTACGAGAATGATTTGTCGGTGGAAATACCTGTGGCATTTATACACCATCGGAATGCACCATATGGTTTTCTGGCCATTGTTGACTAGTGGATATATTGTCTACCCACTTAGTATCACTATTATTCACAAAGTCCGTGCTGTTGTTCGATTTTGGTAAACAACCTAGCATTTCTCCTGTCCGATGTTGCTTCTGATATGTTTCCGCATTGTTCACTAGCACATGGGTTTGTACTGTTACAAGAGATCGAAACTCCAGTATAAGGAATTTTGCCAGAGGGCAGAGAAACGGTATGACATGAAAACAAAACACTTCGTGAACCGCCACTTAACGTAAAAATATCTCAAAGGCAGAAGACAAATGGACATGTGGGGTAAAATGGGTAGGTTTCATATTAATTTATCTACAGGGCTGGAATTTCAGAACTGTAAGAAGACTCACGACTAGATTTTGGTCCGCACGATGCATGAAAACAATTCAGTCCAACATCTCACCACATTTTTTACAAAGTTAATTTGAGTCATCTAAAGATCGATATTTAAATTTTAAAGACGGTTCACTAGATTGTACAGAACCCCAAAATTGGTAACTGTGGCGTTGTGACGCATATAGGTACAAATTCATCAGAATATTCGTTTTTGGAGCCACCTAGAACTCAACTCACCTAAGATATCTTAAAGTTCTTTGGTATTTTTACCAGCTTTAAATTACCGGTACAATTAATTCTAAACACGATTTAATAGTCTCAATTTGGAGTCTTTGGACATGGATGATATTATCATGATGAGGAAGCACCCACAACCACCAATGTCTTCCTGACAGCACTTCACACAACACAAACCCACGCAACCATCATTGTATTCCTGAGAGCACTTCACACAACACAAACCCACACAACCATCATTGTCTTCCTAACAGCAAGTCACACAACACAAGCCCACACAACCATCATTGTCTTCCTAACAGCAAGTCACACAACACACACACACACAACCATCATTGTCTTCTTGACAGCACTTCACACAACACAAACCCACACAACCATCATTGTATTCCTGACAAGCACTTCACACAACACAAAACCCACACAACCATAATTGTCATCTTAACAGCACTTCACACAACACAAACCGACACAACCACCATTGTCTTCCTGACAGCACTTCACACAACACAAACCCATACAACCATCGTTGTCTTCCCGTTAACACTTTACACAAAACAAACAGACACAACCATCATTGTCTTCCTGACAGCACTTCACACAACACAAACCAACACAACCGTCATTGTCTTCTTGACAGCACTTCACACAACACCAAATCCACACAACCATTGTTCTCTTCCCGTCAGCACTTCACACAACTCAAACAGACACAACTATCATTTGTCTTCCTGACAGCACTTCACACAACACAAACCCACACAACCATTGTTGTCTTCCCGTCAGCACTTCACACAACACAAACCCACGCAACCATCATTGTCTTCCTGACTGCACTTCACACAACACAAACCCACACAACCATCATTGTCTTCCTGACAGCACTTCACACAACACAAATCTACACCATCATCATTGTCTTCCTGACAGCATTTCACACAACACAAACCCATGCAACCATCATTGTCTTCCTGACAGCACTTCACGCCACACAAACCAACGCAACCATCATTGTCTTCCTAAAAGTACTTCAGACAATACAAACCCTTGTCTCATTGTCTTTCTCACAGCACTTCACACAACGCAAACCCACGTAACCATCATTGTCTTCTTGTGTGGTGTGTAAAGTATTGTCAGGGAGACAATGGTGGTTTTAAGAGCTTGTAGTGTGTGAAGTGTTCTCAGGGAGACAAAGGTGGTTGTGGAGGCTAGTGTTGTGTAAAGTGTTGTTATGGAGATAATGGTGGTTGTACAGTATTGCGTTGTGTGAAATCAGGAAGATAATGATGGTTCTGTGGGTTTGTGTTGTGTGACGTGCTGTCAGGAAGACAATGATGGTTGCGTGGGTTTGTGTTGTGTGAAGTGAGTGGGGGGGGGGGGGGGGCTTAGGTTGTGAAAAGGGCTGCCATGAAGACAGTGGTGGCTGGGGGAGAGTGTGTTGTGTGAAGTGTTCTCAGGGAGACAATCGTGGTTGTGGGAGGCTTGTAGTGTGTGAAATGTTCTCAGGGAGACAATCGTGGTTGGGGAGCTTGTGTTGTGTGAAGTGTTCTCAGGGAGATAATCGTGGTTGTGGGGGGCTTGTAATGTGTGAAGTGTTCTCAGGGAGACAATGGTGGTTGGTGGGGGGGGGGGGGGGTGGCTTGTGGTGTGTAAAGTGTTCTCAGGGGACAATCGTGGTTGGGGAGCTTGTGTTGTGTGAAGTGTTCTCAGGGAAACAATCGTGGTTGTGGGGGGCTTGTAGTGTGTGAAGTGTTCTTAGGGAGGCAATGGTGGTTGTGGTGGGTTTGTGTTGTGTGAAGTGTTCTCAGGGAGGCAATAGTGGTTGTAAGGAGCTTGTGGTTTGTGAAGTGTTCTCAGGGAGATAATGGTGGTTGTGGAGGGCTTGTGGTGTGTGAAGTGTCGTCATTGAGACATTTGTGGTTGTGGTTGTGGTTGCGTGATAAGTGACTACACTTTCCACACAACACAAGTACCCACAACCACCATTGTCTCGCTGACCGCACTTTACAGAGCAATAGTCCCCACTTTACTCAACAAAAACCTTACAATTACCATTGTCTCCATGACAGCAATTAACACAAAAAACAAGCCCACAGAACTAAGATTGTCTCTCTGACAAACATTTCTCACAACACGAGCATCTAGAACCATTATTGTCTTCCTGACACCACTTCAAAACACAAACCCACACAACCATCATTTTCTTCCTGACATCACTTGACTTTTTACAACACAGCCCTACAACCGTCATTGTCCCACAAAACTTCACACTAATGAAGCCCCCCACAGTGAACACTGTCTCCATGACAACACTTTACACGACACAACCACCATTGTCTTCTTACTAAATTCCACATAACACAAGCACCCACAACCACCATTGTCTTCTTATCAAACTCCACATAACACAAGCACCCACAACCACCATTGTCTTCTTATCAAACTCCACATAACACAAGCGCCCTTAATCACCATTGTCTCGCTGACCGCACTTCACACACCACAAGCCCCTAACAACCACCATTGCCTCGATGACCGCACTTCACACAGCTCAAGTCCCCACAACCACCATTGTCTCGCTGACAGCACTTCACACAGCAAAAGTCCCCACAACCACCATTGTCTCCCTGACAACACTTTACATAACATAAACGCCCATAACTACCATTGTCTTCTTCCCAAACTCCGAACAACTCAGGCACCCACAGCCACCATTATCTTGTTGACCGCACTTTACATAGCACAAGTCCCCACAACCACCATTGTCTCCCTGACAATACCTTACATAACATAAGCGCTCATATCTACCATTGTCTTCTTACCAAACTCCACACAACACAAGCCCCCACAACCACCATTGTCTCAATGGCAACAGTTTACATAACATAAGCGCCCATAACTACCATTGTCTTCTTACCAAACTCCACATAGCACAAGTCCCCACAACCACAATTGTCTCAATGACAATACCTTACATACAACACAAGCACCCACAACCACCTTTGTCTCAATGGCAACAATTTACATAACATAAGCGCCCATAACTACCATTGTCTTCTTACCAAACTCCACACAACACAAGCACCCACAACCACCATTATCTTGCTGACCGCACGTTACATAACATAAGCGCTCATATCTACCATTGTCTTTTTACCAAACTCCACACAACACAAGCACCCACAACCACCTTTGTCTCGCTGACAACACTTCACTCAACACAAACCCTACAATTACCATTGTCTCCATGACAGCACTTAACACAAAAAACAAGCCCACAGAACCAAGATTGTCTCTCTGACAAAAACTTCACAGAACACAAGCACCTAGAACCACCATTATTTTCGTTGCAATACTTTACACAACACCACCATTGTCCTAGCGACTTCACAAAAAAAAAAACTTCACACAATAAAAGCCCCCACAGTCAACACTGTGTCCGTGACAACGCTTTACACAACACAAGCTTCAACAACCACCATTAACTCCGCGACAACACTTAAAACAACACAGTCACCCACAATCACCATTGTCTCCCTTACAAAACTTAACACAACAGAATCCTCCACAACCACTACGTCTCCCTTACAAAACTTAACACAACAGAATCTTCCGAAACCACTACGTCTCCTTTACAAAGCTTAACACAATACAATCCTCCACAACCACCACGTCTCTCTTACAAAACTTAACACCACACAGTCCTCCGAAACCACGATTGACTCCCTTACAAAACTTAACACCACAGAGTCCTACGCAACCACCATTGCTTCCCTTACAAACTTAACACAACACAATCCTCCACAACCACCATTGCCCCATGGAATTACCATGTTTGTGAAGTATTTACTCATCATGAAGTTGTTTAAAAACCTAACATTTTCAAGCCTTATGGTAACGGTAAGTTGATTTACTTTAACGAAAAACATAAACCTGCAGATAATAAAGCTTTTTTGGATACATAAATTATCAGCAGCAAATGGCTTTCACGGTATTCTAGTTCTAACGGATGTCATGAAAATATCTTTTTAATTATAGATTTCAGCAAGATTATGGAACCAGCTTTAATATACATTTGTTTGGATAGAAATATGCTGCAGAAAAGAAGCCACTTGTTCATACCTGAGTATTCTAAAGCTTCTGTTTAAGAAAGTGTTTACCTGGACGGTGAAATAAGACAACAAGGTAATGTATGAATTTGCTTGTGTTTATACTTTTGTGTAGGTATGGTATTACCGACTGCTAGCATTTTTCATTAGTTTGTTTTATGCACTTTTCCTTTGCATAACGTTTCCTTGAATGTACATGTTTGCATTCAGTTGAAAATTTTTGAACACACAAGGTGAAATGAGTTACCACATAAAAAAGGCAATGTTTTCAAGAAGTTATTTTTCTCACAAAACCGGGTGTGGTTGTATTTGGTTATAAATGAGATTAAGAGCTGTTCTGGTTTAACATATGAAAAAAAAAATGTTTGCAAGAAGACACTTGTCTTGGCTCACAGAGCAGGGTGTGGCTACAGTTAGCTATAAATGAGTTTAAATGTTGTTCTGGTTTAACATATGAAAAAACAATGTTTGCTTTTCTTGGTTTACAGAACAGGGTGTGGTTATATTTGGTTATAAATGAGCCTAAATGTTGTTCTCGTTTAACGTATGAAAAAACAGTGTTTAGAAAAACCTCATTTTCCTGGGCGCACAGAATAGGGTGAGGTTATATCACTCGGCACTACAAGTAGAGTAGCAGCAGAGTTACACAGATGAAAAGCATGCATTGTGGATTGTTTATGGGCAACTATTCATCAATATCCTGTCACCATTATTATATTATAGTATAATAGTTGTATTGTTGCATAGCTGTCCTATAAACCTTTCATCAGTTAACATGGGGGCCTCCGTGGCTCAGTCGGTTAGCACGCTAGCGCAGCGTAATGACCCAGGAGTCTCTCACCAAGGCGGTCGCTGTGTGCTCAAGTCCAGCTCATGCTGGCTTCCTCTCGGCCGTACGTGGGAAGATCTGTCAGCAACCTGCGGATCGTTGTGGGTTTCCACCGGTCTGTGCCCGGTTTCCTCACACCTTAATGCTGGCCGCCGTCGTATAAGTGAAATATTCTTGAGTAAGGCGTAAAACACCAATCAAATAAATAAATCAATCAAATGACATGACACGAATATGTTTTATTCTATACACCTTTGCTATTAATGATTGTAATTCCAGCCATCCTCACGCCTGCATCCAACATGTTGAGGAAGATATTATTAGCACTTTGCTTGGTCGGGTTACTGGAAGCGGGCGCCATTGGTAAGTTTGTGGTTTTCATTTCCATTTCTTTACCTGCGTATCAAATATACGACGACAGAAAATGAAAATATGGATAACGTTTTAGCTATATGATTATCAGATATCAACACATTCATGCACATTAACATGAATTTTACTTGATTGGTGCATTGACTGTGTAAGGATTTTTCAATGATTGAAAAAATCATGGTCACATGCACTGGGTATGTTCAAGTTCCGATCACGGTTGGTCAATGTTACCAGTGTTTACATAACTCTAATCGAAGTTATTTGCTTTCCAGATTGGAAAGCGGAACACAGAAAAATGGTACGGAGATTTGAAGAAGGTATCAAAGAGAATAACTTTGAGCAAATGCTCCAGGAAACATACACAGATGACTTCCTCCGAATATCTCCATCTGTGATCATACATGGTGACCATCAAGGTAAGAGAAAAATGGCCGTCTGTATATATAAGGACATAACCGTATCGGTGGCTTAGTGGCTAGAGAGCTCGCCTGCCAGTCGGGAAACCTCGGGATGAAACCCTAGACGGGTCATGCCAAAGACTTTATACATGGCACTTGTTGCTGCATAAGCTTTGAGCGGTTACAGCCAGGAAACAAGACTGGTTGGCCCGATGTCAGTATAATGTAAATGGGTGGGGTGTCATGGCTGGTATCTTCGGTATGATGTTTCCGTGGCGGCAGCACTTTAGCGGCACGGACTCGCCATCTAACAAGAAGACACAGTATATGTACACACACATAATAACTCCACGTCATCATATGACTGAAAAAGTACGACGTAAAACCCAACGCATGCATCCACACGCACGCACACAGACACGCACGAAACAAGCACGCACAAACGCACACACGCACACACATACGCTTAAACACACGCACAAACGCACACACGCACACATATTTGGGGATGTACCAGCTCACATATTTTAAGAGCCAGGCAAAGCATTTCTTCCTCTAGAATAGTTCACTAAAAGGACGGTGGTCAGCTTTATGGAAGCAGGAAACCGGGCAGAGGCAATCGCCGGTTGCTGAGAGAACTTCCCAGGTACGGCCGGAGAGGCAAAGACCTTTGTCTCTTATCCTAATACTTCCACAGAACAACATGTGCATGTACGTGAAGGGGAAAGACGATTTGGTCTTATTGACATTTTCCCGTACCCATTCATGAGAAATTACTAAATGAACGTTTACAGCTGTTGTTGCAGACGACAGGCTGTTAATTTATCCTAAAGATATGACTTTCTAATAACCTCGGGCACTTATGTGCACATGTAGTTGATTATAATCTCAAGTTTTCTTAGCAGCAGCAATACTATTGGAGCCTATGCCAAGGCTTATTTTTTAGTAACGAAATATTGAACAGGAAGATAACAATCTAAGTTTTAATATAAACCTAGTAGTTATCTTTGCATATATTGATTTTCTCAGTCTGAAATTAATGGCTATGATCATTATTATTCATATGAACTCCACCAATAAGAATGACAGAGGTTACAATATGATCATTAATGTAGCATATGACACATTCAAATAATTCAAAAACCCGCCAAGGCGTTCCGTGGTCTTTATACATTTTTGCATCTTTATTCACGTAACTGATTATTAAATGCAATTTACGCACATCGGTTTTATATTAATGCCCTTGTCATCATTCCCTGTCCCCCGTGGTTAGCATCCCAGCGCAGCTGAATGACCCACTGGCCCCTTCCCAATGCGGTCGCAGTGAGTTGCTGACTTGCTCTCCGACCTTACGTGGGAAGGTCTTGCAGCAACCTACGGATAGTCGTAGGTTTTCCCCGGGTTCTGTCATAATGCTGGTCGTCGTCGTAAAGTGAAATATTTATGAGTACGGCGTAAAACACCAATCCAAAAAACAAATTTATCCCGCATCAGAAAAAATATTCAGCTTTACATTGGACAATATCGGTCATGTGGGGTAGAAATGTGTTCTTGAATCCCAGGATAAATTCTCCCTCGTTCAATAGAAGGATTATTGCCAGCATATATATGCGTGTCCTATCACTGATTAACCATGTGATTAATGAAATAAAATCTCGCCATTCCCAAAATGATGTAACTATGGAAAACCAGAACTTAATATTGATGACGCTTACCCAAAATAGCTGTTCGGATTTACCAGGATACAAAGACAACGCCTACGACCGTATATAAAATTGGGCAACAGAGAATAATGTGTTAAAAAAGACGTGCCCTAGCCTTTCCCAGTTTTCTCCACCCTTAAAACTGACCACCATCGTATGAGTGAAAAATCTCTGGGTATGGCGGTACATAACAGTCAAACAAATAAATAAATAGATCATGGTAGTTAAATGGTAAGATTTAAAACGTGTGTCATCAAAGACGAAATACAGCAATTCTATTTCGTACACATATCAACATCATGTATGCAGAGTATTGCGCAAAACACCAATCAAATAAATAAAAAAATCACACAAACATAAGTGGCCCTAATATCGGGCCTTTGCAGCACCCCAGATGTTACAGAAAGGACGCATTGGCCGTATTCAGAAATCGATAAATAACCATTTGTAAAATTTTACGTTCCAGGATCTCTATTTTTTCAGCCAAATGATGACTTTTAGAAATCTGAAAGTGTTATTATGATGTAAACAGGTGTGTCCTACGGGGATCCATTATAGACTTTTGTACTCGCTTTCAGGCTATAGTACTGAACTGAGTCAGGTATAGAATACCTTTGAGGCATGTAACAGCTTTACTGACCATTATACCTGTTATTTTGTCAGCTCTCGAACAATTTCAACGGAACAGAATACTACTTTCACGAGGACACGAATTCAATCTTGTGCAAATTAAAGAAATATCTGAAGACATGGCCATCGCCTGGGAAACTGTGATGTTAAAGTCTTCTGGAGTTCAACTCACTGGAACGTAAGTTATATGTTTAACATTCCGGAGTTTAAAAGTTTGTAGACATTAGATGGCGGTTTTGGCATAACCATGGTAAGACAATTTTATATCTTAGTTTGAAGTAAAATGTTTTTGGACTGAAAAATGTTCTTAATTTAAACATTCTGGGCTAAGTTTAACAAAGTTTTGGCAGAAAAGGGACTTTTAGTGTATTTAGCGGACTCTGCAACGTAACGGTATTCATCGGCAGCGTCACAAATTACATAATTTACACGAACACACAAAAGTCCTGCCGTTACTGCAGGTTTTACTCTGAATCAGCTCTCCTCATTTTAATTATTTCCAATGTTGTTTTTGTACCAGACAAGTGACGGTGTTACACTACCTGGATGGAAAGGCGAAAATAGGATTAGGTCTTTCGACTATTTGAAGTGAGAATGTCCTCAAATATATCGTCATAGAAAAAACGATGTAGTATCAAGCGTGGCGTGCTACTAAATCTGCCGTCTGATGAGGTTCTTTGGAGCGACTTCCTTACAGCAGATCTGCCCTGACAGTTCAAAACACAATGTAAGCTGGTTTCCTGACCTCACAATGTTGACAAACAATAATTCTGATGAACAGATTTATATTTCAAACAATAAAATATGTTTACTCTTATGCAAAAGTGATTTTTTTCAATATTTTTATTTTAAAAGGTAACAACACCAATTAATAACTCATTATACCGTTTTAAATGGGTTCAAAGGTCAAATCCATGACTCTCTATGGATTGTCGACACGGACTTACTAAAACCTCAAAAAAGTAAGATTTAACAGACCTTGTACTGGTTTCATTCTCACTAAAAGCAAGTGGTTCAGTCTCATTAAAGTCATATGTGAGAAGCCTGGTACTGGTTCAGTTCTCACTAATATCAAGGCCTGTGACAGGCCTAGAACTGGTTCAATCTCGCTAAAGTTAGATGTGACAAACCTATTACTGATCCAATCTCACATGTGACAGGCCTAATACTGGTTTAATCTCACTATAGTTAGATGTGATAGGCCTAATACTGGTTCAGTCTCACTATAGTTAGATGTGATAGGCCTAATACTGGTTCAGTCTCACTATAGTCAGATGTGACAAGTCTAGCATTGATCCATTCTCACTGAAAGCAAGTGTTCAATCTCACTAAAGTCAGGTGTAACAGGCGTGGTACTGGTCCATTCTCTCTAAAGCCAGATGTAACACGCCTAGAACAGGTTCAATCTCACTAAAGTCAGACGTGACAGGCCTGATACTGGTTCATTCTCTCTAAAGCCAGATGTAACAGGCCTAGAACAGGTTCAATCTGACAAAAGTGAGACATGACAGGTCTGGTACTTGTTCAGTCTCACTAACGCCAGATTTGACCGGCCTGGTACTGGTTCAGTCTCACTAACGCCAGATGTGACAGGTCTGGTACTTGTTCAGTCTCACTAACGCCAGATGTGACAGGCCTGGTACTGGTTCAATTTCACTAACGCCAGATGTGCCAGGTCTGGAACAGGTTTAATCTGACAAAAGTGAGACGTGACAGGTCTGGTGCTGGTTTTCTTTTGCTAAAGTCAGATATGACAGGGTCTGGAACAGGCTCACTCTTTCTAAAGTCAGATGTGACAGGTCTGGTACTGGTTTAATCTCTCTATAGTCAGTTGTGATAGGCCTAATACTGTTAAATCTGACTAACGTCAGATGTGACAGGCCTGGTACTGGTTCAGTCTCACCAACGTCAGATGTGACAGGCCTGGTACTGGCTCAATCTCATTAACGCCAGACGTGACCGGCCTGGTACTGGTTCAATTTCACTAACGCCAGATGTGACAGGTCTGGAACAGGTTCACTCCCGCTAAAGTCAGATGTGACAGGTCTGGTACTGGTTCAGTCTCACTAACGCCAGATGTGACAGGTCTGGTACTGGCTCAATCTCATTAACGCCAGACGTGACAGGTCTGCTACTTGTTCAGTCTCACTAACGCCAGATGTGACTGGCCTGGAACTGGTTCAATTTCACTAACGCCAGATGTGACTGGCCTGGAACTGGTTCAATTTCACTAAAAGTCAGATGTGACAGGTCTGGTACTGGTTCAGTCTCACCAACGTCAGATGTGACAGGTCTGGTACTGGCTCAATCTCATTACGCCAGACGTGACAGGTCTGCTACTTGTTCAGTCTCACTAACGCCAGATGTGACTGGCCTGGTACTGGTTCAATTTCACTAACGCCAGATGTGACAGGTCTGGAACAGTTCACTCCCGCTAAAGTCAGATGTGACAGGTCTGGTACTGGTTTAATCTCACTAACGTCAGATGTGATAGGCCTAATACTGTTCAATCTGACTAACGTCAGATGTGACAGGTCTGGTACTGGTTCAGCCTCACTAAATCAGTTGTGATGCTGATTCAGTCTCACCATAGTCAGATATGACAGGCCTAATACTGTTTCACTCTCACTAAAGTCAGATGTGACAGGCCTTGTACTGGTTTAATCTCACTGTAGTCAGATGTGATAGGCCCCAATACTGGTTCAGCCTCACTATAGTCAGATGTCACAAGTCTAAAAGTAAGTGATTCAGTCTCACTATACCAGATGTGATGCTGGTTCACTCTAAATCTAAGTTATGACTGGCCTTATGCTGGTTCACCCTCACTGAGGTCAGATGTGACAGGTTTAGTACTGGTTCAGTCTCGCTAAAGTCAGATGTACCAGACGTAGCACTGGTTCAGTCTCACTATAGTCATGTGCGACAGGCGTGGTACTGGTTCAGTGTCTCTATATTTAGATGTGACAGGCCCAATCCTGGCTCAATCTCACTATAGCCAGATGTGACAGGCCTAATACTGCTTCAGTCTCAATGTAGTCAGATGTGGACAGGCCTAATACTGCTTCAGTCTCAATGTAGTCAGATGTGACAGGCCTAATACTGCTTCAGTCTCAATGTAGTCAGATGTGACAGGCCTAATACTGCTTCAGTCTCAATGTAGTCAGATGTGACAGGCCCCAACCCTGGCTCAATCTCACTATAGCCAGATGTGGACAGGCCTAATACTGCTTCAGTCTCATGTAGTCAGATGTGACAGGCCTAATACTGCTTCAGTCTCAATGTAGTCAGATGTGACCCGCTTAATACTGCCTTAATCTCACTATATTCAAATGTGCCAGCCTTTTTACCGATTCAGTGTTGACTGCTTCTCTTTGCATGATTCCGTACTAGTTTCGTACTTTTATATAGTTTCTTAATGGCTTTGCAATTATTGACTTGGAACGTCCATCTTGGTTGACGGCTGGTATTCAAATGATCCCATTGCCGAATAGCGTCCCCTTCACAACATTAAAATACAGTGGGTCATACCTCATGATCGCTAAAAATGTGCTATGTAGTGTCCCCTTAACCACTAAATAATGTGCTGGGTAGTGTCCCTAATATTGGGTAATAATGCCTAAGATACACTATAATAAACTGGGTAATGTTCCATAAGTACATCACAATAGACTTGGTAATGGTCAATAAGTACATCATAATGCATCACAATAATGCCGAAGTACTTCACAATGCACTGGGTAATGAATCAATAGGTACATCAAAATACACTGGGGTAATTATTCATAAGTACATCATAATTCATTGGATAATGATCAATAATTACATCACAATACACTGGGTTAATGACCAATAAGTACATCATAATACATCACAATGCACTTGGTAATGATGTCGAAGTACATCGCAATGCACTGGGTAATGATCAATAAGTACATCGCAATGCACTGGGTAATGATCAATAAGTACATCGCAATGCACTGGGTAATGATCAATAAGTACATCACAATGCACTGAGTAATGATCAATAAGTACATCGCAATGCACTGGGTAATGATCAATAAGTACATCGCAATGCACTGGGTAATGATCAATAAGTACATCGCAATGCACTGAGTAATGATCAATAAGTACATCGCAATGCACTGGGTAATGATCAATAAGTACATCGCAATGCACTGGGTAATGATCAATAAGTACATCGCAATGCACTGGGTAATGATCAATAAGTACATCGCAATGCACTGGGTAATGATCAATAAGTACATCGCAATGCACTGGGTAATGATCAATAAGTACATCACAATGCACTGAGTAATGATCCATAAGTACATCATAATTCACTGGATAATGATCCCCAAGTACATCAGAATGAACTGGGTGATGATTCCTAAGTACGTCATAATGCACTGGGTAAAAACCCCTAACCATATCATACTGAACTGGGTAATGATCCTTAGATACATCACAATGCACTTGGTAGTAATCCCTAATTACATCACAATGCACTGGGTAATGATCCTTAAGTACATCATAATGCACTGGGTAATGATCCCTAGGAACTTTATAATGCATTGGATAATGATCATAAGTACATCATGATGCTCTGGGCAATGATCTCAAAGTACATCACAATGGGAGGAAACCGAGCAGAGCCCGAGGGAAGCCCACGACCATCCGCAGGTTGGTTGGCAGACCTTCCGACGTACGGCGGGCAGCATTATGGTGGGAGGAAAGCAGGCAGTGCCCTGGGGAAACCAACGATCACCCACCGGATTGCTGGCAGACCTTACGACGTACGGCGAGCAGCATTATGATGGGAGGAAACCGGAAAGTGCCCGGGGAAAACCCACGACCACCCACAAGCTGCTGGAAGACCTTCCGACGTACGGCGAGCAGGCATTATGGTGGGAGAACAGCGGGCAGTGCTCAGGGGAAACCCACCACCACTCACAGGTTGCTGAAAGAACTTCCGGCGTACGACAGGGCAGCATTATGGCGGGAGGAAAGCGAGCAGTGCTCAGGGGAAAACCACGACCACCCACAAGCTGCTGGAAGACCTTCCTACCTAAGGCGGGCAGCATTATGATGGTAGGAAAGTGAGCAGTGCGCAGGGGAAACCCACGACCACCCACATGTTACTGGAAGACCTTCCGACGTACGGCGGGCAGGATTATGGTGGGAGGAAAGCGAGCAGTGACCAGGGGGGAACCCACGACCACCCGCAGGCTACTGACAGACCTTTCGACGTACGGTGGGGAAGCAAAATTAAAACAAATAAATATCACAAACGAAAGAAGTCAAACAGTTTATTTGACACGTCAGATCCGTGATTATATAAAAGTGATTATATAAAAATAAAAGGAATATCTCGATATGTGAACATTTACAACATGCATAGAATGCTAGAAATATCAGTGACTTGACACGTCACTATTATGATCACATAAACATGATGTTATATTCGATTTTTTTAAAGTTTTTATGATATGTGTACAATGTTGTGTGTTAATATTACTGCTCCAACTGTGGTGATAAAACAGGTAAAGGTGTGTAGCTTCGATGTCTCCAGTTGTTTGCGGTTTTTTTTTCTGTTTTTACCGGTTGTCTCCGGATCACCGTTATAAACCTTCAGTGATATCCATTTCTTACTTCTTGTAGTATCTGTGATATGGGCCATATCTGCGATAGTAGCCTGGATATCGGCCGTAGTAGTACCTGCGGTATCCATATCTGTAACCGTAACCTGCAAATGAAAAAAAAATAATTTACATGTGTTGTATGACTTACATGCGTTAATGAATTTTATTGATTTTATTTCGTATGCACGCTTATTTCAACCATGCGACGATCATAAAGATCTACCTGTGTACGGGTGAAGCAAATCTGGTATATATAGGTATTAGAGACGTTTACACACTGGAAGGAAGTCATAACCGCGGCGTTTTTCTGGTGGTCTTTCTTTGTGGATTCCGCTTCTCTCCCTGTAAGTAAGGCATTGTAAGGCGATCGGCAAGGATCGTGACAATGCTTGCGCAGTCTAACCTTCATTTAAGACGGCTTATTTCGCACTAAAATGGCGCACAAACGTCACATGTGGGGAACTTCATGAATAACTTGCCAAAGGACAGTGGTTTTGAATACTCTTGAATACTCTGGTTTCCTCCTCCAACTGTCAGGCATTATGAATAAGAGACCTGAGTATAGCCTTAAACATATTTTGAAGAAAATTCCTGTAACAGGCTGTAGCATAATGACTTTGTCAATGTCCTTACCACTTCGCTTGAGCAGCCTATGAAGCGGACTCTCCTTCTTCAGTTCTCGTGTTTCAAGGTTCGGTGAACCGGAAACCAGCTCCAACAGTAAGAGGACAACCAGTCCTGCGGCAAATAAACTCTTCTTCATGATTGGTTCTGAAAGGACCAATCGTTTTAAAGAGGCATGTGAGTCATAGAGCTGTAATAATTTGAAATATAGATATAACAGATATTTAGCAACTGTTGCTGAGATATTTCAAGAGTACACATTATAATGACATTCCTTCTCCCGCACAATTGTGACCCGCGAACAAAGTGAACTAACCTCGCCCCTTTCACGATGCATAAAAAAATACGTCAACAGTTTGTCCATAAAACGTTGCAAAACCACCAGTGAACGATATGGGTGTTACGAGTTCGAACTTATTTGTCATTAAAGGTAAAAACGATCCTACTGTATCATGTGACTTGTGACGAATTTTCTGATCACTTATCCCATGTTCCAGACACACAAACGACACCTTTTTCCTCTGACAACTTGGCAAGTTTAAAGATGTCCAGTCCCTCAATTTTGTCCATCGTTCTGCTACTCTGAATAACTTTTTTTCAAACGCCCATGTTATAGTACCTGCTATATCAATAATAGTTGTTTAACATTTTGGGAAAGTCACATGATACAGTTAGGACTTCGCTTACCTCTCGCGAGAAAAGACCTTTAACTCGAAAGTCCTCTACTGGTAGCTTAACCCCAAATTACTTTACGTGAGGAAGTTTACACATATATCATATATTAACAGTGTGCATCGTCTTCCCGTTAGCAAATTTCATGACCTCAGACAACAGACAACGTAAGTTGGATTCGAACACCCAAGCCGGTGTCATACAGTATGCCCCTCAAGGCATACGTCGCGCATGTATGTGAGAGTTGGCTGTCGCTAGCACGCCGTGTCTCACGATGTAACAGTCACGACTTCACATTTTGTCAACGCGTCTTCCGCCAGAGTCATTTCTTTCATCCGACAACACTAAAGCTTGAGAGTTATGGACCGACAGCTTTTGTCATACTGATGGACATTGCTAACAATTGAAGATACATGTATATAGATATGAAAGATCTAAAAACTTCGTCTACATGTATCTTAGGATTCATTTTTCCTTCATACAACTCTTTGAGATTTTGAAAATGACAACTTTTCTCCATTTAATTGTCGTGGTAAGGCTAAATATATGATTGCTATACACGTGGTTTATGTGACGCAGTACTGTCAAAAGGCTGGATTTAACCAGTTACGAAAGTCGCGGCTTTGATAACTATCTCACACTGTCGTAGCTGTTTTGATATCTATCACACTGTCGTTGCTGCTTTGATAACTATCACACTGTCGTCGCTGCTTTGATAACTATCAAGCTGTCGTCGCCGATTTGATAACTATCACACTGTCGTCGCTGCTTTGATAACTATCACACTGTCGTAGCTGCTTTGATAACTATCACACTGTCGTCGCTGCTTTGATAACTATCAAGCTGTCGTCGCAGCTTTGATAACTATCACACTGTCGTCGCTGCTTTGATAACTATCACACTGTCGTAGCTGCTTTGATAGCTATCACGCTGTCGTTGTTGCTTTGATAACTATCACACTGTCGTAGCTGCTTTGATAACTATCACACTGTCGTCGCTGCTTTGATAACTATCAAGCTGTCGTCGCCGCTTTGATAACTATCACACTGTCGTCGCTGCTTTGATATCTATCACACTGTCGTAGCTGCTTTGATAACTATCACACTGTCGTCGCTGCTTTGATAACTATCAAGCTGTCGTCGCAGCTTTGATAACTATCACACTGTCGTCGCTGCTTTGATAACTATCACACTGTCGTAGCTGCTTTGATAGCTATCACGCTGTCGTTGTTGCTTTGACAACTATCAAACTGTCGTCGCTGCTTTGATAACTATCAAGCTGTCGTCGCTGCTTTGATAACTATCACACTGTCGTCGCTGCTTTGATAACTATCACACTGTCGTAGCTGCTTTGATAAATACCAAACTGTCGTCGCTGCTTTGATCACTATCACACTGTGGTAGCTGCTTTGATAACTATCACACTGTCGTCGCTGCTTTGATAACTATCACGCTGTCGTCGCTGCTTTGATAGCTATCACACTGTCGTCGCTGCTTTGATTTTATGCTCTGTGCAGTAGTCTTTTATATTTCATTATTATATAATGTAACAAAATGCAAGAAAGAAAAAAGACGATAAAAGATTTCCCTACTATTGCCTTTGGTTTGAATTCTCATCATCCCGATCAGTTTATCCATCCCAACAAATTCGAATTTGTCCGTCAAAATTTGTCACGCAAAGTGTGTTTCATCAGAAATTTCTGTCAGACGTAAATCAGCTTTAGCGTTGATATCCACAAGAGAAGATTTCTACCAGAGCATTCTGTCCAAGCCACAATATTTTTAAAACTGATGATATTTGAAATTTACAAATTGTCATTTGAAGTTTATAAAATGTTAAAGACATGCATCAATCGGCACAGTGAGTAACCTAATTTGTTTGTCTTTTACAACTTCCCGTTTAACTTTTCTTCGTGTCTTTGAAAGTCCGTCATGCCAGGAAGATTCGAAATTTCTTTAAACAAAATGAAAGAAAAGCAGCTAAGCCGAGATTTGGTAGAGGTTCAAACAAAGTGAATAAGTTCGACTAACACAACAAAACCACGAAAAGACAAAAAATGCGAATTTTTCCATTCGAATTTAGCTTAACCTGAATTAGTATCTCATTTAATAGTGTATGACTTAATGACATGGGTTTGGCTATAAAACATACACAGGCTGCCTTGAGACAATAGGCCTACATATAGCATCCACAATTAGCCTGAACCCTGAGGACATGACGTAGTAAATACTGACGAAAATCTAGTTACTTACAGAATTACACAGCGAGGTTCTTCACTGCTCCGGCGACTCTGACTTCCTGAGGAGGAATGCTCCTTCGGGGAACGGATTGCAGCGTTTTATCAAGGAACATGTGCTGCGGTTACGCCTTTATTACTCCATTGCTTTTCATTACGGCTGGTTTAAGTCACGAGATTCTGTAGCCGTAGAAGACGCGCTGAAGCATGTAAGTAATACACATTATGGTGGTTCGGGCATTTGTAGAGATTCTTTATAACTGCAAGTTCATCACAAAATATTAAAATATTCTGAGCGCAAAATTCCCATGGCAGTCCTATGCAGATCACGTGGACATGCGTTTTTACTCTTATATAAACGCCTGGCTACATTTTACATAAGGATACCCCCCCCCCCCCCTCCCCCCACCACTAGCGCACCAAACCCCACCTCACCCCATCCTGCGCCCAAAGAAAACTTATAGATCCTCCATCTACACACAGGCACACATATACGCATGTCTGTAAGCCATCAGATTGCGTAAGCTTTAAAAGAGTGTTCGGTTTACTGTGTATTAATTGACTAGTTTCTTCATCAAGGACGTCACTGTAGTATTTATTTTTAACGTTTAATGTCTCATCTTAAACTCCACAGTTGGAGGATGAAGTTATTTTGCGTGTTCCGAGTGTGTGCTCCGTACTGATGTTCAGCTCTGATATTCCCAAATATTTCACAACACTTTCTTTAACTATCCTGTAGTGTGTGAACAAAAATTAATCTGTTAATTTTAACAGAAAGTCAGTTGTCTAAGTGATGCTGGAATGTATTCTGCTGTTGCAGCAGATTGCTCTGTTAAATATAACATACATATTCTATTAATTCAACATTAAGATTCTGTTAGACTTACAGGAAAATATAGTTAACATGACAGAATAATGACAGTTATAATAACGGAATACATTCTAGCATTACACAGACAACAGACTTTCTGTTACAATTAACAGAAACTGAGAACATCGGAAGGTGTGGTGGTGGGGTGGGAGGGGGGGGGGGGGGTGGGAGAGCAGTTGATGATATCCGTGGCCTACTGCTTAGTATGCTAGTGCAGCACAATGACCCAGGGACTGTTTCTCTCACCAAGTCCAATTCAGGCTGACTTCCTTTCTGGTCGTACGTGGAAAGGTCTGCCAACAACCTCGGATGGTGGTGATTTTCCCCCTGGGATCTGTCTGGTTTTCACCCCTCATGATGATGTCCGCCGTCGTATAAATTAAATATTCGCGAGTACAGCGCAAAACATCCATTAAATAAATAAATAAAAATATATGATCAGTGCAATAGCATGTGTTTATTATTTATCATTTACTGCATGTCAACATTATGGCGATATGAAACCGATGAGATATTGGAAGAATTTTATTTATCATTGCTTACTAAATAATTTCACTTATACGGTCATTTTTATGGGTGAAGGATTCCGGAATGCCCGGGATAGACCACCAACCTTTGGCAAGTTACTGACGAACTTTCCCACAGTTGGCGCACAAAGTTGCACAGCGTACTGGTAAAGGGCAAGTTGTCTTCAAAAAGCGCTAACCTGCTCAGACAACCACACCAACATTATCATCATGGTCCCATGTGTGTTGGAATGTACAAATTCCCTGTCCCAGGCCGGGTTTGAAACCGCACCTAGTTCCACTCCTTCTTTTGCACATTATTATAGTTATTTAATATACAGACACACCTTCACGTGCACGACCAGAGAGGATGAAACGAAGAGCTGGACTTGAGCTCACCGACTGCATTTATATGCAAATTATATGGGAAAATACTGTTTCAAAACAAACTATTCAAGGGTATTTAGAATATATAATGTAATTTAGATTTAGATTTATAATATAATAAGTGTGAAGTTTAATTGATTTACGTTTTTATATATCTGAGTATATGATAGCTGATTCAGTCTTGGAATTGTTTCTCATAGCACAATTTAATATTAATGAGAGCGAACAATTTCACAATATGCTCTTTATGAAAACTCGGAACGTGAATTGATTCTCTCATGCAAGCCGACATTGACGAGATAAATAAAACATTCCTGGCATGTATAGTTGATGAGATTCTCGCCCTTCAGCAGTTCAGCAGTACTCTCCAGTCACGCAATTAAAAAACCCTGCAGATATACAGAGTTAATTGATACTCTCGCCACATGTTGCAAACGTTGCCAGTTCATTAAAACCCCATGTTGTCTTTACATACCTATAACTCTTGCAATTTCCGAAATCAGTGATGACTTCTCGTACATGCTCCAGTTTGACGCCTTTGATGTATTTGGCGACACTTGTTGAACAAAAGATACATGTCATAATAAAAACAAATAAAAACAAAAAAGCTATAGCAGAACGATATTTAATATAAAGACATATAGAACAGAGAGTAAAATCAGAGCAGCGACGACTGTGTAAAAGCTGGCAAATGGTCACACATCACCGATGAAATACGGTCTTTTGTCAATTTACCTCAGTCAGGGTTTTAGTCTAATTGTTCATGTAAATGATAAAATACTAATAAAAGTACACGCCCCCTAGCACCATGGTTTAAGCAAAATTATATATATAGCTGAATATATTTTTGTATTAGAACAAACTGACATGCCAGAAACCGCAGGCAACAGGCCTACCTACATCAGAAAACAAATTAGCGTATATGTATATTGATCATTGTTTCACCTGACAGAAGGAAACGCTTGTATGAGTGTGTGTGAGTATGTAGACGTACATGTATATAGGTTAACTCACATCAAGCGCGAAAAACAAAAACCGAAAAAAAAACAGAAAACCACAGACAGGCAACCACAAAGAGAAACCAGACATCACGAAATCTTTCACGGGATGCTAAAGGCATGATGTATGAGTCAGGTGAAAGACCATCCAACAGGGTCCAGAAAAAAGACAGATTAATTTCTTTTGTTTATGATTGTTTCATTTGAAACATTAGATTCTACGGTGGCCTTCTCTGACAATATTGCGATGAGTAACGTCAGTTCGGATTTTTGCCACTTGATGCATGAAGGTTGCTAGGCGTCTGCATTCATAATGCGTATACATATATAGAGCTATGAGTGCTTTTGTTGAATGACATTTAAATGAAATATATATGAAGCACAAAATTTGTGAAAAACCCTCCCCTGTAAAACAAACAGGCGATGGATTCGAACTAGTGACCTCATGGGCGAAAGACCAATCACTTATTCATGAACTAGGCCGTGCCATGGAAGTTCACATATTCCACAACATTCCGCAATGTGGAACGTGTTGGTATATTAAATAGAGACATAGTTCCTAAATTGTGTGAGTTTGTATAGATAAACAATGAAGCATATTAAATGAATATCGACAACCATGCAGAGTTATTCCAGATGAAACAGCGGATATGTACAATCAAGCACAGATAACTCCAAGACTAAATTCAGTATGAACATTGCTGTCTAAGACCACTGTCGTGCCTATTTGAAGAGCTGAAGTTCTACTGTGCAGGCTTCTCTCTGCACACATCCAACCTAGTCTATATATGTACAGGTTTAATCGTCATGATAATGGATTATGTGATACTAGTATGTGTTTAGTTGAGGACACAGTCTCACATTTGTTATTGCACCGTAATAAGTATACAACTGAAAGATTAACTTGTTTGTTTGTGCTCTGTTTTGTGCATTAATGTCTATTGCAAGCCAGGCATCTGTCCTTAGGCCGATAAGAAACCGTTGTATTGTCTTCAAAACTGTTGTTAAGTTAACAAATGAATGTCGCCGGTTTTAATCCTACATGATTGGATGATTGCAAAAACCTGAACCATTTGTTCCTTTTTAGCTGCATGTGTCTACCTGTATTATGTGACATGTAGCATGTGCGTGTATGTATTCCTTATGTCAATTCTTCGTGAACCCTGTTACATTGTATACTTAACAATCTTGCATGTTTTTTGCAGCATGTATGTGGTACCTATCAGAGTTCTTCAGTAAAATCTTCATGTTTAGCAATTTTGGGTGATCTATTTATTGCATATGTACCTAAGCCTTCTGTATATGATTGCTTTTCTGTTTATTTATTGCATGTGAAAGGACCTCCTCATTTATCCCTGCATGTATGTAGTCCTCTTGTGACCGCTTCTTATCTTGCATGCACTGTTCTACCCATGCCCTTGTGTTGTTTGTGGAGCACATCATTCAGCTGAATGGAGACGCCAATAACTTCAAACAATCAACCAACCAACCACTCACTTTCGTGCATCCGTTCATGAAGTTTAATCCTTCGCTGAATGAATGGATAATGTTCATATGGATTTACGTCCTATTTAACAATTGTTCAGTCATATGACGACGAGGAGTTATTAGTGTTTGTACGCATACTGTGTCTTCTCGTGGCAGGGTGAGTCCTTGTCGTCAAAGTGCTGCCGCAACTGAAGTATCATGCCGAAGATACAGGACCACCCAGTCACATTATACTGACACCGGGCCAACAAGTCCTGTTTCCGTGTTGAAACTTCTCAGTGCTGAGGACCAAGCGAGGCAGCAACAAGTAAACTTTCAAAGTATTTGGTATGACCCAACCCGGGTTTGATCCCTGGTCTCCCGAGTTCCAGACTGACACTCTCGCCCGAAGTCTTCATCCTTTCCTCGAAAACCACTCACTGTCAACATTATGGTGTGAATTGTGTAGGGAAGTTCGTCTGAAACTTGCTACATGTTTGTGGTTTACGTAAAGCACTTCGATTTCTTCTACCCATAACGCGGACAGCCTTCGTATAAGTGGAAAATGAAAATATGGCGTTATGCAACAATCAGTTGAATAAATAAACAAAAGTGCATATGGAAACCAAGCAGACAGTACAATGATTATGGACAAAATGCAATATTTCTTATAAATGACGCAATACGTTTGTGGAGAACAAAACGTGGAAAACCAAACCGAACCATTCCATATACGACAAACTGAATAAGGACAACCAAGCATGGAAAACCAAACCGAACCATTCCATATACGACACACTGAATAAGGACAACCAAGCATGGAAAACCAAGCCGAACCATTTCATACACGACAGATTGAATATGGACAACCAAGCAGCGACTTACCAGACTATACAATGAATATTGAACAACCAACCTCGGATTTTCCAGGAGTTGTAAAGAAATTAATCTGTCTAATTATACATTAGGTGACAGTAACTTTTTAAAAAGCAGTTACACGAACAAAAGAAAAATACGATTGAGGACAAAGATATGCTCATGGCGACATACACTAGTACTAAGTGCCAACGTGTTTGGTTTGAGTATCATATTCTTACACGTTTGGAGTGAGTAAGAGAGTGCTTGGAATTTAACGTCGTATTTAACAATTATTCACTCATATGAAGAGGAAGGAGTGCTTAGACTGCTCTTTTATATAGTGGTACTTCACTGAGACGACTTACCAAAGGCAAGTAATTCAGCCCCACCCGAGCCATTATATCGATAGGGGTCAACCAGTCTTTGCACCATCCGCTTCATGCTGAACGCCAAGCGCCATCTAAGGTCCTAGGTGTGACCCGACCTAGGATTGACCCTGGATATACCGCCTTCGAAGCGGGCGCGTTGTTGTAAGCAGAAAATATTCCTTTTAGCTGCCAAGGTAAATTAATTAACATAGTTATGGAGTGGCGGAGCATGAACACGTGTAAAATAAACTTATATACTCGTGTATTTTCTTCCAACCTACATTTCCGTTCAACGTGCACACTGTTGTTAGAATGCTTGGTATTCTAACATTTTTTTATTACTGTTATTAAGCATAAATTACCGCTTGGCTTTTCAAAAACGGTCATATGATTTGAAACTTTGATTTTCATTTGGATAGAATATATATATATATATATATATATATATATATATATATATATATATATATATATATACATGTTACGTCAAGTGTGCAAATACGACTTAATTACTTCAGTGCGCATATACTACAGTGTTCATTGTACATCCATAGAGAAACATACGTATATCTGTATATGGTGAATTCTGTGGAAAAGTCATTAATTCTAAAGAGCAACCTAGTAAAATGCACTTTGAACTTTGGATACTACGGTATCCTTTTCTCATCATGTAAGGACCTTACAGTGAGCGTTTTTGACACACAAAGATACGCCAGATTTCATCATTCAAAATGTATGTACGTACAGAGCTGTATGACTGCATACAGAAAGTATGTATATATAGGGCTATATGATTGCATTCAGAATGTATGTGCATATAAGGCTATATGATTGCATTCAGAATGCATGTGCATTCAGAATGCATATACATATAGAGCTATATGACTGCATTCAGAATGTATGTACGTACATATAGGGTTATATGATTGTATTCAGAATGTATGTACATATAGAGCTACATGAATGCATTCAGAATGTATGTGCATTCAGAATGCATGTACAAATAAAGCAATATGATTGCATTCAGAATACATGTGCATTGAAAATGTATGTACATATAGAAGTATACGATTGCATTCAGAATGCATGAACATATAGAGATGTATGACTGCATTCAGAATGTATGTACATATAGAGCTATATGATTGCATTCAGAATGTATGTGCATTCAAAATGCATGTACAAATAAAGCAATATGATTGAATTCAGAATGCATGGACATATAGAGCTGTATGTCTGCATTCAGAATGTATGAACAAACAAAGCAGTATGATTGCATTCAGAATGTGAGTACATATAGAGCTATATGATTGCATTCAGAATGCATGTACATATAGAGCTGTATGATTGCATTCACCGAATAGACGTTGAAACAATCCATTTCAAAACAAACAAAAATTTAATACGACCTATTTTTCTGTTTGATGGTCATTAATCTGATATGTATTTCATTTTTTTGTTTTCTTTGTCTTTAAACAAGCAAGGAAACTGGATAAAAGCCTGGGGAAAACTCACGACCATCCACGTGCGGCTGGAGAGGAAACCAGCATGAGCTGGACGAACTCAGATCAGCCGCATTGGTGAGAGGCTCTTTGATCATTACACCGTTCTGGCATGCTAACCACCTCGGCCACGGCGGCCCCTTAAACACAACATGTAAGCTATGCCGGTTGCATGGAGCATGAATGAAAACCCGATTAAAGAGTCTGCAGGACTTTATATTTTAGTTACGTATATACATATATAAATTAATTTCCATGACGACTACATTCTGGAATGATTTCTAGCATAAGGTGTATTTCAGGTCCACGGATAACGAAGCAATCTTAGACTAAAGTCATAACTTCAATCACTTTAATATTGTTATATAGAAATTTTGCTTGACGACGTTAATTCTATAACGGAAAGGAACGTTGAGATTTTGAGACTTAAGTCTAAGATCGCTTCTTGACCCAGGGGCAAGGGATTCAGGCTGTTCCAATGGACAACGGTCAATTCACAGATTATATGATTTTATGCAGATTTTTGTCATGTATGTGCGTGTTAGGCAAGTATTACGGTCTACTGGTTAACCGTTCATTCCAATCGTGTATACATGGTTAACCAGTAAATAAACCAACACGAACGCTGTACAGGAAATAAATCCGAATGTCGTGACGTGGTGTTAAGAAAGCTGTTTGTTCTGTTTTGAAAAAAAAAGAAAGAAAAAAAAAAAACAGACAAGGCGATAAAACGGATAGCGAAGTGAGCACGCATGTGTTATAGTTTGCAGTTTTTGTAATGAAAATCGCCTTTGTGATGTTCTGCTTTAGTCTTTTTCATTTTTTTCAGCTAATCATGTAAAGAAATACAAATGTTACGTTCCTGTAATTACAAATAACGGGAAAAAATTCTTGTTTTTACGTCTAGACCAACATGTACAGATTGTATACACATGTATACACCTGCGCATGTTACGGTAGCTTTGTGCACACGGTTTTGTCGTTGGCTCATCCATACAGGCTGTGCTTGTGCCCGTCTTTGTAAGGCATATGGAAAAAAATAAACTGCCCTAGCCCTACACATTTTTCACTTGTGTAAGCGTGTCTTAAATGCATTGTTCGCATGAAAGGAAGTCGACCGTACATGCAAGCTATGAAGCGTCTAATCACAGTCACACACGTGGACACTGAAGCGTCTAGTCACAGAGTCACGCACGTGGACACTGATGCGTCTAGTCACAGAGTCACACACGTGGACACTGAAGCGTCTAGTCACAGAGTCACACACGTGGACACTTTCCGCTTACGCTATATGATTCTAAAACTCCATATATACATTTATATATGCTTGACATAATCGAGTACGTACGTTTTTACCACAAGGATCAGTCAAAACGACACAAAAAATCAATTAAAAAGAATTAAAGACCATGAGTCATTTTTACTGACAAACTTTAAACTTCTCTATATTGCAACTTCATTATGTTAACGACAAAGAAGCTCAAATTGTGATATATCCACATCTATATCTTACTATAACACTTGATATAAGGTGCTCCGAGTGTGAATGCCAGATTAAGCGTTCAGATCATTTTATGCATGTTGGCTGAAGTTTAACATGTCTTACCGGAATCGGTCCCTTGTGAACACAAAATATATAGATAGTAACTTATCGTACATTACTCATATTTCACCCATATATCGTGGAAAAACCATTCAATGACGAAATTTCGAAAATACATTTTTGTATGTATGTATGTATGTATGTATGTATGTATATATGCTGGGAGTTTTACATCATACGATTTTTCAGTCATAATGTGAACTGTTCGGGTGCACGTGTATACAACAAACCTGCTGCTGTCAAGCTAGTTGGGCTTTATAGTCAAGAGCTAGCGTCGTGATATATGGCGGAGCACTGCTGATCGTTCGACTCGTGAAATAAAGCACACACCGACGTGCAAAAACCTAGGCAGAGAGCTCGTGTCTCACTTTCAACCGGCTGCGGTGGCAGAGTGGCTAGAAAGTCTGCTTCTTTAACGGTAGATCACGCGTCCTGTCCTGAATCCAATCAAATCTACGACTTTACCATCGGTAAACCTATTCCTCGGTTGGTACGTCAGCTTACGAGGAATGGACGACCGGTGTCGTGTCTGCTGTTTTCGACATGGCATTCCAGTAAGGCTGTACCATAAATATGTGGGCATCGTATCTGGCCTGCTACAAGAAGACCTCGCCGTGACATCAATCAAACGCGACGATAAACCCTAACCAAACAAACAAAACAAATATGTCTCACCTGGTCACATGATTTCTATCCTCATACACTAAAAAAACAATCTTTTAATTTAGAGCAAGTCTGTTGTCTGAGTGACTCCATGAGTATAACATAATACTGTGTCATATTCATAGTATTCGATTAATCCAATACAATAGTTTTGTTGAATTGATAGAATGTATGTTCTATATTTAACAGAACAATCTGCTATACAATAACAAAATACATTCTAATATCACTCAGACAACCGACTTTCTGTTAAATTTAACAAATTATTTTTGAGAGTACATCCATTTAGCCTATGGACACCATACTAGCGGAATATAAGTGGCCTTAAGCGAAATTACGGCTGTATAAACGACTTTACTCGCCCCGACGACTGCACATTGTCACCCTGGCCCCACAAACGATGACATCGGTAAGTTTACCAATTCTCTGTCCAAGGCCGGGATTGAACCCGCCGCCTGGTGTATTATCCTCGGGGTTAGGACTCGGTTGCACACCTTACTCATCGGTCAACTTGTAACACTACTTTGCTGCTTCTTTATTACTGGGCTAACATAATACTGGCTGTGCAGAAGAAGAAAGTTACCCAATTCTATACATGAATATAATTGTAAATAAGGTTAAAACTGTCGAAATGATTATCTTTAATGTCTAATGATGGTAAATCTTAATTTAGTATGATAATTCGGAAGAAATGAAATCAAACCCCTACCAAAAATCGAAAACACCAAAAACATTCTGCATTCTGAAATCACATATGTTCCATGCAGTTTAAAAAGCTACAATTCACGGGAGATAACTCCCATGTTACTGTCACTCACTAAGGGGACAGTACTCTGTATCAGGTATTGCACAATCTTGCGTTGCTGTCCATTTGGACGTTGGAAGTTGAGCAATAGGAGCCTGCTTTCAGTTTGTGTACATTAGACGAGTAGGTACTTTGTAAGCTGTTCAATCCTTATACTGTTACGAGAAGGCGATGCCTGAAACATGCCAGGTGGAAAGTTTGATGGACAAGAGAGCGGTTTATCGCGGTGTCCAGGTCGGTGCACTAACCAGCAGATTGACCTCACGGCTGTGTTATTTGCTCAGGTACGGAGCGGTCAAGGAGGGTATGCGGGTGTGCGGGGCAGGTAATATATACAGATGACCTTTTGTATGGTTCTTCTGCCCTTGTTTTCATTCATAAATATGAACTGCAGACCTAAGGTTGATTTCAGCTTATGTGAATAGCGTTCTTTTTATTTATTTTTATATTTGTTTTTCTTTTTGCTCCTTTTTTCTTTTTCTTTTTTTATTTATTTATTTGGCGTTATACGCCGTACGCAAGAATATTTCTTATACGACGACGGCCAGCATTGTGGTGAGAGGAAACCAATCAAAGCCAGGAGGAAAACCACTGCCATTCACAGGTTGCTGACAGACGTTCCCACGTACGGCCGGAACTATGAGCTGGACTCGAGCTTACGGGAACTTTATGCTATGCATTTGTTTATCATATATGTCCCATTATCCCTGCTTTCTGAGTGTGTCAGAGACAGTTAACATTATAAAGTGTATTGCATTATTGTTTGATGGCAACAATGTACTGGTTGTGATTATCATCATTTATACATTGTGAAAATTCATTTGCAGCGTAGTCTAACATAATCGAATATTGTTTCCGTTAATGTGCTTCTAAAAAATTGTTTCAGATTTTCATCAAACATAGTGAATAAGCTAACATTTGTTTCTTGTGTCCTAATGTTTACAGGATTTGTCCGTCTCTCCGAGTTACTGCAGAACCGTTTGATGAAGTCACACACTGAACAGGAAGTGTTACAAGAAATAGACTCGTCACATTCAAAACGAGGTCCACTCAGATTCGAGAGGAAAGAAGAAGATGGGGTTGTTTACGTTAGAGCCCGATTCGCGCGCAGGTTTGAACTTGTACGTTGATTTGTCTGTTTACCGATGTTTTCTTTTTCAAAGAGACATATACAATTAATAGTGCTAGAATAGACCAGTATCTCCACATTCGTGCATACGTACAGACACTGATCATGAGATGTCATGGGACCTGACCATTTGCCATTTAGGTTGAAAGCTCTATTCATGGTCAGTGTGTCGTCTAATGTCACGTAGGTCTTCATTACAAATGTATTTGTTGGAAATGTATTTGGGGAAAATCTCTACCCTTCAAGACAGGACCCCAGATGTCAAAATGTTCAGTTTATATAAAGCAAGCAGTCTAATCCGTTTTCGTACCTCGGCTTGGGTATTACTGTAGAATCCATTCCATGACGGAACCAAAGTTCCCACCCTGATGGAATCCGGTCTTCAGTACATCTGCACCAATATCAACCAATTTGACCTGGATGGTTTTCCTGACGAATACCTCATCAAGTAAGGAAAGAAAACAAGTTTTGTCTTCTTTTGCTATATAAAGAATGTCTTGAATTTCCATAAACCAAGGGATAAAAAAAATGGTAAACTTGCCATAAGAGTTTTTTTTTAATTAAAGAATACGTGAAAAGATACAAGAAAATGAAGAGTACCGTTTTAAGGAAATTGAAGACCGATGTGCCAAAAACTGAGGAAATTGTTTTTCATTTTTTATGCATATTTTATATTTCTTAATAACCTCTCTGTGCTATGCATATTGTGCTATGCATAAAGTTGAGAAGCTATGTTAGGCCAGATCCTAAACTCCGTCTTAAGAAATAAAAACAAAGCATTTTTATGCATCCTTTAAAGTATGTGTAGATAGCAGAAAAATTTAATAAGTGTCGGGTGTGATATAAATAAGATGCTTTATGGTTCACTTTTATTGTTACTGTTCCCAGATTCTCAGAGGTGCAATCTATCACTAAATCCATCATGATGTAATACGTCCAGAATGGTATAATTGAAAGAAACAAAAAAGATGTATAGCACCACAACATATGATATACAATATCACACTTACAGCATAGAACATATTTATTTATTTATTTTTTTGATTGGTGTTTTACGCCGTGCTCAAGAATATTTCACTTATACGACAGCGGTCAGCATTATGGTGGGAGGAAAACGGGCAGAGCCCAGGGGAAACCCACAACCATCTGCAGGTTGCTGCAAGACCTTACCATGTACCATAAAACGTATTTATATATGCTTGGGTTTTATGTCATAATTAACAAGTTTTCAGTCATATGACAACGACGACGAGTCATGGGATGGTCTGCCAGCAACCTGTGGACGGTCAAGGCTCTGCCCGGTTTCCACCCCTCATAATGCTGGCTGTCGTCGTATAAGTGAAATATTCTTGAGTACCGCATGAAACACCAATGAAATAAATAAATCAAATATAGGCCCTACTGTGTCTTCGTGTGGCAGGGCAAGTCCATGCTGCCACCACTGAAGTGTCATGCCGAAGACACAAGACATGACACCCCACCCAATCATATTATACCAACACTGAGCCCCTTTCCTTGCTCTAAACTTTCAGTACTTAGTGCCAAGCGAGTTGTTGTGACCCAACCAGGGTTTGATCCTGGGTCTCCCAACTTCGAGGTCAATGCTTAACCATTATTCCATCGAAGCAGTCTTACGACATTGAGGCTTGCTGTCATATTGTGTTTTGCCTCCAGTTCTATTCTGCACCGGCTGAAGCGTGAGAAGCGGCTGAACAGTGAGGTGTTAAGAAGTGTCCTGACCCCAGCACTGGAGCACCTGGATCTCGAGGGTATTTACTTGACCGAAGGGGTCGTTCGGCACATCTGTCATACCTGCTCTCGGCTACGGGTAGTCAGTTTTAAGGACTGTGGGTATGTTCTGAATGACCACCTGTTGGAGCAGATAGCCAGGGTAAGTGAGGCAATTTAATGAATAACTTGTTCCAGTATAACCATGTTAACAGTTCAATATGTACAGCCACACTACATCCCAACAACCTACATGTATGTCTGACCATGGTCTGTTTATGTTTCATTGTACCATCACAGGGAGACATTCTGTGGCAAATGGTCTTACGGACATCAACATAACTGCTACATGAGCATGTTCTTTGGAAATTTTTGCAGGAAATTGTCGAGCAGGAAAATATACTTCTCATCAATACATGAAGACACGACAGATTTGCTGTAAATACTTTCTTAAAACACCGCACGAACACTGGCAAATTCTGATGGCAAAATGATACACTCATGGTGCAAGTACATGTACCAGTGGTGTATCATTACATCAGACTGGTAACAGGGAGTGGACCAGGTTTTGTGTGTGATGGCTGGACCATACTCGGAGGGTCCAGCCACGATGGGCATAGGATATTCAGCTAGGATCTGGCTGTGCTCTACAGGAATATCAGACCCAACACTTAAGTGGGTGGTCAAAGTCCCACAGCCCCTCCCCCACATCAACATCAATGGGTTCCTTAGCGTGTGCAGGAGTGCATGGGGCTTAACGTTGTACTCAACAATTTGACCATGAAGGAGTCTTTAGAGTGCATGTAATGTGCCTCCTTGTTGCAGGACGGATTTCCACGGCTCTTTTATCTAGTGCTGCTTCACTGAGACGCTTTACTGAAGGCAAGTAAGCCGCACCGCACGAGCCATTATACTGATACGTGTCAACCAGTTCTTGCACTATCCCCTTAATGCTGAACGCCAAGCAAGGAAGTTACAACTTCCCCTTTTAAGTTCTTAGGTATGACCCGACCCAGGATTGATCCTAGATCCACCGCTCCCGAAGCCGACGCTCTATCAACTGAGCTACCAGAGCCGGTCGTTGGCCCCTGATGTGTAACTTTTACACGTCTATTAAACCATGCACTAAAGCACCAAACTGGTTGACCCTAACTCAAACTTCTAAATTGGACCATTGTCTCAAGGGTTCTAAATCATATAAGATGTATATGTTTTGAAGGTCGTCTATATATATATATATATATATAAAAATATTAAATCATGGACTGAACCACTGAACTGGTCAATCTTACTTCAACTTCCAATTTGGAACTTTGTCCTGAGGATTCTGGAAACCATACAACCCTACATTTATGCACTTTTTCCAAAAATATATCCAGACCACGATTATAACTGAAATTAAATGATAAACTAATAAAAAGAATAAATAATTTGAAAAAAAAAAGTGGAATTGGTGCATGTATCATGGAACAAGAAACATTTCAGAACAGACCCATAATGCAGCACCAAATAAATTATTAATTAGTGACTTTTTTAATTGTGGCTTAATATAGCCTAATGTTACATTAAAACTTGATGTTATATTAGGCATGATGAAACAAAACAACTGATCATGGTGATAATACACTATGCAATTTTTACGTTTTTGGCATAAACTTCTTGTGTTTTGTGCAAAATTTTGTCAGTGGAACTACCAAATTGTGATGATAGTTACCAGGCAATGCAACACAACAGAAATGGTTTAGCACCATTCCACAGTGAAAATAATTCTATGATAGAGTGTCTTCATGATTTCTACTTTCTGCTGTTGACGACAGAAATTACCCCGACTAGAAAGCCTGAATCTGGCAGCATGTTCTCATCTGACGGAGCGGTCACTGAGGGCCTTGACCAAGCACTGTGCACACCTGACACACCTGAATATCAGCATGATCAAAGGAATCTCCGAGATGGGTGTGGTTCGACTTCTTGAGAACGCCCCCAAACTCCAGCACCTGGACATGTTTGACCACAGAGTCTCCAAAAACGGTCGCAAGAAGATCCACGAGTTAGCAAAAGAGTGTGGGTGCACGGTGGTACTTCGAGGTCTAGAAGACCCTGGTGTAGCCCCACCTGACCCGTGTCTGTTACTGCCAAATTTCGGCAAGGTGTGGTACTAACATGACCCGGATAATAGGACGTTTAAATATTTGTAACCCATGTCTTTCACTGCCCACATTTTTTACAAAGAATGATTTGATTTGATTTGACATTCATGAGTAAATCAGGACAGTAACATACATCTGCTGAGTTCTTACTGGCTAACCTCCTAACAACACAGTTGTCAACGCCTGGTTTCTGTGGACTAAAAGATGCCATTATACTACAGGGGAAATTAACTGGTAAGGGTTTGAAAAAGTTTGGCATACACTTCATAGAGGATATCCTCCCCAGCCGTATATGGGAAGGTCTGTCAGTAACTTGTGGATGGTCATGGGTTTCCGCTCACCATAATGATGGCTATCGTATAAGTGAAATATCCTTGAGCATGGAGCATACACCAATCAAATAAATAAATAAATAAATAATAAGGGACTTAATCCCACTACATACATGTACTACCCCTCTGGTAACTCCACTGGCGAATGTTTGATGCTGACTGCAGATATCAGACTGATTAAACAATTAAAACCTTACAAAACGTCTCGAACAGGAAAGTTCTGAGTTCAAAATCTTTTGTGATCTATTATCAAGGCAACTATTATTGACCATATATAAAATATAATATAATATATATAATTTATTTCGAGTAGACGAAAATTGAGGAGCTGAATGTTTGTGAACTAAAGAAATTTCTAAAGCAAAGAGGTATTATTTGTGCCTCTGGAACACGGTGAGACAAGTGATCCATAAATTATTGTGAACAAAGGTTGCCTAGCACTATTCACATGTCACATGATACAGCAGGACTGCTTTTACCTTTAATGACAGAGTTTGAAACAAAAACTCCTCTACTGCTACATTCAACTGAACATCCATTTAAAAGTTTTCTGTGATACAGTGTATATGTGCATGCACTTGCATAAATTACAATTTATTTACGTATATATTTATTCTTTTGTTTTGTTTTTTTGAGATAAAATGTAGCTATTTACAATGAACGTCAGTATAGCCTCAGAGATCCAGTCACTTCATCCACCAAGTCTGCAGGCCCTGAAACAACAACAACAAGCTGACTTACTGATTGATTGACTGATGTCGAGTTATTTAGGAAAACTCATAGGATTTTCTTCTTTTTTTGGCCTGGAACCTAGAACCATGCTAAAGAGTTTCTCACTGACACGAAAGCAGTCTGGTTTATTGGTTAAGAAAACAAATTGGCTGAAGTAAACTATGGGCCTTAGCCACATACCTCACAAACCACCTGACACCCACAGAACCGTTTTGTTGCCACGTCTTCTGACATGGAGGGAATAATAGTTAACCGAATTCGCATGTACAACTTTGACGTGTATTTTCGAGGCCGGGGGAAGCACTATAGTGTAATCCTGGGTTATTATGATGCAATCATTACGCTGTACAATCACACAAGGAGAGCTCTCTATTGTTGAAAGTAAATTGAAGTCTTACAAATGTAAACAAAAACATTTGTTCGATGTAGATTGTCACAATATTACAGTCGCAGTCAACAATCGAAACAGCGAGAACTGAATTTGACCCTTCAACTTCATTGGTTTGCAGTCGCAGCAAGCCATCTGTGTTAGTAAGACAAGTGCCACCTGATTTGTTCACTCACTGTTTGTATGATGTTCCGTGGTAGTTAAATGCCGTATTGTACTCAGTACAGTAACTTTTGTCACTAATATGACAACAGTCTGGTTTATGAGTGGAAGAAACTGGGAAACTGCAGTCAAAACAGCAAGAGCTGGATCTGAACTTGTGACTTTGTTGGTTTGAGGGTCTGACTGTGGCAGCAAGCCAGCAGACGGTGTCATGAAGCTCACTTAGCTAAGTAGGCCCTTCACTACCATGACAACGTTGTAGAGATATGAAGTGCAATTAGCTAAGGGCTACTTAACGCTAAGTATGCTTCATGAAGTTGAATCCTGCCCTTTAACCATGCAATGCCCCAAAACTCTTTACATTCCTTGGCATGCTGAGCCAGTGCAGATCAAATTGACTGGCTGCCTTAGACCTGATCGAATCTAAGATTTTATACCAGTAAACATGATGGTTTTCACCAAATGTGTAATTTAGATTCAGGATGTGGATAGATCTTTTTAAATGGATAAAATTTGAACATACAAGTATACAGAAGACGTGTTACAGCACCACCTACCTGGTCCTACCCCCAATACTGTTTTTGACCCCGGGGCAATTTGAGTGCGTCCTGCATCTCGTATTATACTCGCAGTCAGACCTTTAGAAACTGCCAGGCTTGCCAACTCCACACTGAGGAAAAATAACAAAACTAATGCTTAACAGTTACAAATGACTACTTATTTCTAAACAGTGTACATGCTGTATTTAAATACTTTAAGTCATTGAGTGAGTGCTTGGGGTTTGACGTCGTACTCAACAATTTTTCAGTCATAGGACGACGAAGGAATCCTTAGAGTGCATGTAACATGGCTACTTGTTGCAGGACGGATTTCCATCACTCTTTTATCTAGTGCTGCTTCACTGAGGTGCCTTACCGAAGGCAAGTAAGCCGCCCCGCCTGTGCCATAATACTGATACGGATCAACCAGTGGCTGCATTATCCCCTTCATGTTGAACGGCAAGCGAGGAAGTTACAACTTCCTCTTTTTAATGACTTGACCCAGGACTGGCCCTGGATCTCGAAGCAGACACTCTACCAACTGTGCTATTGGGGCCGGTTTTTATGTAATTGTTAATGATTTGAAGATGACTTGATTGTTATTTAACACCTTCATACAAACCAGATTGCGCGCAGAGTATGAAAACCAGGGTTGAAAAAACCAGAGTGTGCGCAGAGCATGAAAACCAGGGTGGAACAAACCAGAGTGCATGCAGAGTATGAAAACCAGGGTATGATGGCCCAGCTAGTGGCCGATTCTGTGAACATGACGGAGGAATGGCTACTGCCCAGCTAGTCGCAGATTAATTTATCTGATTGGTGTTTTATGCCACACTTATATGATGGCATCCAGCATTATGGTGGGAGGGAATCGGGCAGAGCTCGAGGGAAACCCACGACCATCCGCTGGTCGCTAGCATGAGCTTGACTTTGAACTAACAGCAACAGTACTGGTGAGAGGCTCCTTGGTCACCACTAGGGCATGGAGGCCTCCACCGGGTGGATGAGATGTTGATCAGTAAATATCTACCATGCAGAAGGTGCTAGTTCTATCCTAGCCTCGGGCAATGAGGATTTCCATGCCTCAAATGTTCTTGGGGTTATGGTGGCAATAGGGTGTCACAAGAGCTGGTAGGACCACCTGACTGTTCCAACATAAACTTCATTGGAGACCACTTGTCATTCAACCATTGTGCCACACACACTGAGCTTGCTCTGTTTCGCAGGAAAATGGCTGATTACAGGAAAGGAATGTTACAAAACAGCTCAAGGCAACTTCTAACTACAGAATTACTTGAGTCTGGTTTACAAAGCAACAAACTTTGCCCTGATGCCCAGAACAATCCACTAAGTAGAGATTCACGTATTGGAAAATACAACACCTGAACAATAATTTCCCAAAATTCCTCAGTTTTGTATTGTCTAATTTGAGTAACACTACACCACTTGCCAGTCAGACGGGAGGAAGTTCATACACCTGCGCTATTGTGTCTATGGACATGCACTTTTGGTACATGTATTTATTTATTTTTTTGATTGGTGTTTTAGGCCGTACTCAAGAATATTTCACTTATACGACGGTGGCCAGCATTATAGTGGGTGGCAACCAGGCAGAGCCCAGGGGAAACCCACGATCATCTGCAGGTTGCTGGCAGACCTTCCCATGTAGGACCGGGAAGGAAGCCAGCATGAGCTGGACTTGAACTCACAGCGACCGCATTGGTGAGAGACTCCTGGGTCATTACGCTGCGCTAGTGCGCTAAAATGGCTTTAGATACGGCTCTGTAGGTATCATCCATATAAACCTTACAGTGATTCTTCAGATTCTGTCTTGACCACGACTTTAGGCTGACCACAGTCCTCCCATTCTGACAGCAGGCGGGGGTCAGTCTTAGACAGGTTCCTCACAGCAGCTACGGCTGCATGAGCACACTGAAAACACATGACAAACAACTACTGTGTTTGACCTTGAAGTTAAACAAAACATACAGGCATTATTTATTTATTTATTTATCTGATTGGTATTTTGCGCCGTACTCCAGAATATTTCACTTATACGATGATGACCAGCATTATGGCGAGAGGAAACCAGGCAGAGCTTGGGAGAAACCGACAACCATCGGCAGGTTGCTGTCAGATCTTCTCACGTACGGCCAGACAGGATGCCAACATGAGCTGGACTTGAACTCACTGTGACCGCATTGGGGAGGATTTTACAGGCATTATTAAAACCAAATAAAGCGCAACTCAGTTAAAACATGATTCTTAAAGTTTTTTTTAATATTAGAAATGCGTTTTCAGGTTTGTTTAGAAGGTAGGTTAATACATTCTTCCCATAGGTTTCAACAATAAAGTAATATTTTATGACCTCTGCCTGTAAAAATGCCCTTCTCGGGGCTAATATATTTACACCAAAAACAATAAATGTCATTAACATGATAAAATCAGTCTTTTTTTGTTTTCGAGCTACATGTAATATCTGTCGGGTTATTTGGAATAAAGAGCTCACCACCAGTATACATGCATGTGTACACACAACCCATTAGCCTGGATTTTTCCATGACTACAGGAGTTTGGAAGTTTTCCATGACTACAATTGTACAGCCTTGAAAACGTTTTTTTACGATTGTAAGAGTTCATACTGTAACTGTCCACAACTGAAATGACCTGTGTTTACACTATTCCAGGATGAACTATGTACTCTTTCCAAGACAGCAGGAGCCTTCAACGCGTTTACTAAATTGTATGAAGTAAAGAGTCTAACTTTTCCAAGATTTAAGAGCCTGGTAACATTTGCAGGTCTGATTAGGACTGTAAGAGTCTGATCATGCTGGAAGCTTCTACGGACTGTAAGAGTCTGATCATGCTGGAAGCTTCTACGGACTGTAAGAGTCTGATCATGCTGGAAGCTTCTACGGACTGTAAGAGTCTGATCATGCTGGCAGCTTCTTCATGACCGTAAGCGTATGATCATGCTGGAAGCATCTACGGACTGTAAGAGTCTGATCCTGCTGGAAGCTTCTACGGACTGTAAGAGTCAGATCATGCTGGAAGCTTCTACGGACTGTAAGAGTCTGATCATGCTGGAAGCTTCTACGGACTGTAAGAGTCAGATCATGCTGGAAGCTTCTACGGACTGTAAGAGTCTGATCATGCTGGAAGCTTCTACGGACTGTAAGAGTCTGATCATGCTGGAAGCTTCCACGGACTGTAAGAGTCTGATCATGCTGGCAGATTCTTCAGGACTGTAAGAGTCTGATCATGCTGGAAGCATCTACGGACTGTAAGAGTCTGATCATGCTGGAAGCTTCTACGGACTGTAAGAGTCAGATCATGCTGGAAGCTTCTACGGACTGTAAGAGTCTGATCATGCTGGAAGCTTCTACGGACTGTAAGAGTCTGATCATGCTGGAAGCTTCCACGGACTGTAAGAGTCTGATCATGCTGGCAGATTCTTCAGGACTGTAAGTGTATGATCATGCTGGAAGCATCTACGGACTGTAAGAGCCTGTAACCATGCCAGGACTGTGGGAGATTGAAGCTTTTGCAGAGGACAAGGACCCTGGACAGTTTTTAAGACTATTGGAAGCCTTTTTTTGATATTTTTGAAGTCTGTAGGCATCTGTTAAAGAGTCTTTACTTTTTCAGGATTGTTAGCACAAAGAACCTGGTAACTTCTGTAGGGCAACAAGAGTCAGAACTGTAAGGCCTTTCTACTGGTTGCTTAAGAAGGTAGGCATCCGGAGGTCTTTGAGGTCTGTAAGAGTCTGTAACTATTCCAGGACCCCACTGACCTGTCCAGAGCTGAATGAGCCTCTAATGTCTGCAGAACAATACTAAAGAACCTGGGATTTTCCACGTCAACTTGGAACAGCCTTCTCACAGACGTGTATATACTGTACCTGAGCAGCAGCCTTGCCCTTCCCCATTTTCAGGTCATTCCTCACAACAATCACCAGTTTGATTTCACCAGAATCTGCTGCAAAGCTTTTCTGAACGGCACACAGAGAATGCAATGTTTGGAAATTAGAAGATTTCTTTTGAAATATGTACTTTAGCAAAACATCAATCAGTGCAAATCCAATCAAATTTTGCAAATATTAATACTGTTATTTATCTATCTATTTATTTATTTGATTGGTGTTTTATGCCGTACTCAATAATATTTCACTTATATGACTGGTGCAAGCATTATGGTGAGACGAAACCGGGCAGAACTTGGAGGAAACCATCCATATTATTATTATACACATATACACAGCACAAATAATTACCTTCCATAAAATATCAGCCTTGTCTGTACACATGTTATGTCAAGACTGAATTGATCCTGTAGCCTGGTAACTGTATGTAGGTGAGTATTTACATATGTATAATCTATCTTTGTACATATATGTATATATGATGTGTGTGTGTATACAGGTGGGCGTGGGCGTGTGTCTGGGTGTGGGTGTGTACATATAAGTGAGCAGGTGTGTATACTCATATACATATACACACTCCAATAGGGGAGTTATGACTTTGTACTCTTTTATCTCTGAAGGTGAAAAACGTCCTATTGTACCACGTGACTTGTCAGAAATGTTAGGCAACTATTTCGGATTACATTTACTATAATATGGGTGCATGGAAAAAGGTTTCCGAAAACGTTATTTAGAATAAACAAACAATGGAGAAAACAGAAGAATTCAGTCTCTGTGAAGTTCCTGAAGCTATACGATGTCAGTGGTCTGTCCAGAAAATGGTGAGACAGATGATGGGTAAATTATAAATGTCAAGAAATGTTGTCTAACATTTTTGAAGTCACATGATAAAGAAGAACTATTTTTACCTTAAATGACAAACTACTTGAAACTCCCCTATTGCATTACCTAACCATCAACATTAATAAAAACAAAGTGTGTACACACTATTTACATATACACACATGTGGCTGTAGTTTTCTTATGTCGCTCTTACTGACCAAAGCTGGCCAAAGGACATGCCGAGGCCTATAACATTACGGGACAAGCGGGACACCCCTTGAAATCGTTCGGATTATTATTAGGGGTCCACGCTAATATCTTAGCGTTTAAAAACTTATTTTTATTTATAGTCAGCTTGCAAAATTGCAATATCTCCAGAAAAGGTAGAAAAAACAAACTTGGTACTTCTGATAGCCAACATATGAAGCAGCTTTTGACATTTTGAGCTATTTGCCCAGTCAAATGATTTAGCAGCCATTTTGAATTTTAATGATAAGGTAAAACCATGTTTTTCCGTAAATCGACTAAAGATCTTTGGATGAAATTTCACTTTCAAGTTTTAGGTGAATGGCCATATCTATATTGTACAAAAACTTTTTGTTTGGTATGCAAGCTGTGCTGTAACAGACCAATGAAATTAGCTTAAATATGACTAAAAAATTGTTAAGTACGACCTTAAACCCCAAACACTCACTCACTCATTCTTTGGTTTTTTCCTTTCTTTTCACTGTCTTTCACAATAGCCCAAATAAACATCACCCCTAGCCATCACCGGTTCAAATTCAGTTGATTCCTGACAATCTTTTTCTCCTTTTTTTTCTTCAATTACCATGAAATTATTAGGCACTAGACTACTAGTCCTAGCAGCCAGGGGTTCAAATCCAGTCTAATTACCGTTCTTACCAAATTCATTTCAGATTTAAATATTTACACTATGGTTCATTTGTGGGAGATCGTGATTCCGGGTATTGCTGAAATAGTTTTGTTTTTGTGGAAAATATGAGATTGTAAAATTGCAATATCTGAAAAACTAGTAATTGTAGAAAAAAACATTTGTCGTCTTAATAAGGATCACATGAAGCAAATTCTGAAGTTTTCTGCTGTTTCACCAGTAACGTGATTTAGCAGCCATTTTGAATTTTATTGATAAGCTAAAAAAATCTCCAAATCGGCTAAACCTGTCAAGATAAACTGTTCATTTTACAGATTTTAGGTGGATCACCCTATCCATAGGTACAAAACTTTTAGTCTGGTATGCAAATAAGGTCAATACTGAACAATGAACCTAGTTCAAAAGTAGGTAAATTTATAACACTGCTTAAAATCTTAAATCAAACACACTACTTAGAGCCCATTGATGTCACGATTACAAATCTGCAAGAATTATTTTTGTACTTTGTGTTTTTTCATGTTTTGACCAAAAAATCAACAAAAATGTTACAAACCCATCCTATGTAAATAACACGAGAGCTTCATGCTACATTGCGTGAAACCATTGACTGCAGTTTAGGATGGGAACCGGCATCAGCTTTGCAACATATATTCCTTCTGTCTTTTGTCCTCGGCTATCAGCCTCCTCTACGCCAGTCTTCAGTACTTGGGGAATTGTAAATGATGCCTAAGGTTCAAATCCAGTACATGACACTTTTCAATTTCCTTTTTTATTTTCGTGCTTTTTCTTCTTTGTGCACACTTATTTCTACTATTCAGAATACAATTTATTCAGACTGTACAGAGCTGATCCTCAGATTTGTTGTCCTCAAGCCCCGCTGGACATTTTATCTACCTGCCTGAGGTTCAAATGCAGTTAATTCCTGCCAATCATTTTTCTAGTTTTTTTTCCTGTCTTCTGCTCTCACAACAATGTATTGTTTCTGTCTATTGTCCTCTGGGATCATCAGAAGATCAAAGCTACCTAACCTCTATTCTAGTCTTCAGTAATTGGCCAATTGTAACTGATGCTTGGCAGTGTAGGGTTCAAATCCAGTATATTCTTTTACATGGTTTTCATATTTTTTTTTACCATTATCATGAACTTTATCAGAATGGTAAAAGTCTAGTCTTGTGGACCCCGGCAACGCTATTGGTTAACAGCTTTAATTGTTATTATTATTCTTGGTAAAGTCGTAATATTGCAATATCTCGAAAACTGATAAAGTTAGAAAAAACAAACTTTTGAATCTTAATAAGGAACATATGAAGCAACTTTTCACGTTTTTCATGTTTGGCCAAAAATCAACAAAAATTTGACAAAACTGTCCTATGTAAATAACACAGGAGCTTCATGCTAGACTGCATGAAATCATTGACAGCTGTTTACCATGTGAAGGCTTATCAGCTCTGGGACAAAATATTCTTTCTGTGTTCTGTTCTTGGGCACACCAACTTTACAACAATGTATTCTTTCTGTCTTTGGTCATTCTAGTCATGAATACTTGGCACAACTGTAAATGATGCTTGGTAAAGTGGGGTTCAAATCCAGTACATTCCTTTACATTTTTTTTCATGTTTTTTTACCATTATCATGAACTTTATAGGCATGAGGCTACCAGAAGTGGCAAAAGTCTAGTCGCATGGACCATGGACGCATATTTATTTGTTTACCACTATTTACTTATTTAACTGGTGTTTAGCAGCCTGCTCAAGAATTTTTCAATTTTTCACTTATTTAGTCAGTGGAGGAGAGCAGAGTGCCTGGAGTTAACCACAAACTTTTTCCACGTACCTGACAAACATCCTTACTTAGAGGCAAAGGGAACACTAAAATGGAAGTGAAGTATATATGAGATGAAAGACTGATTAAACTCTATCCAGGGAAATAGCTGAATTTATTTTTTTAGAATTTTTCCAACAAGGTAAAATGCTTTTAAAACTTCAGATTCTCTTAAAGTCTGTAATGGCGCAGTAGGTAGCAACATAACAAAACCCTATCGTTTACCTTAAATTGTTCATTTCAAGGTCCCACTGACAAATGCATTCATATATCTATATATACATCCAATTAGATTGATGAAATCTTCCAGCCTATGTGTGTTAGTGGCAAAAATCAAACATGTGGCGTAAATGGTCCGATTTCCAATATGGTCAGAAAAGGCCACCATAGAATCAAAAGTTTCAAATACACTTTAATAGGTTGACAAAACCCTGCAAAAATAAATCTCATATTCTTATGGACAGTGTTTTAGTGTCTGTCTGTTGAAATGTACTCCATGGTGTGTTGCCAGTGCCTTTACGATTATGGGCACATCAGCGACAGCTAAATTTTAAGGATACATGAAACACTTGGGCTTTTTTTTCTTCCCTAAATAAGGAATATACGATGTGGGTAACATATAACCATGCACAAAGGCTTCTCAGCTTTCGTGTGTAATAATGACTTTAAACTACAGTTCTCCTAAAGGCCAAACGGTCAGTATGAAAATTAAGAAGCTTGCTGTGCTGACATCAATGGTCATAGCTGTCAAAACAACTTTGTTGAGGGGGGACCCCGAATAAGGCGTGCTAAGCTGGTCTTGGGTTTCCTGTCTGTTCATTGATAACATCATTTCCGAATATTTCCGACCACTGAAGGAAAATATGCATTCAAATGAAAAATTTTTTCTCATTTGTTTTGCATATCTTTTTTCATGTATCCTTTAAGCGAATGTATGGCCTCATTGGTCAAGGGCCTAACTGTTACAGTGTCAGCACCTCATTGGTCAAGGGCCTAACCCTCACAATGTCAGCACCTCATTGGTCAAGGGCCTAACCATCACAGTGTCAGCACCTCATCAGTCAAGGGCCTAACCATCACAGTGTCAGCACTTCATTGGTCAAGGGCCTAACCCTCACAGTGTCAGCACTAAATTGGTCAAGGGCCTAACCATCACAGTGTCAGCACCTCATAGGCCAAGGGCCTAACCCTCACAGTGTCAGCACCTCATTGGTCAAGGGCCAAACCGTCACAGTGTCAGCACCTCATTGGTCATGGGCCAGACCCTCACAGTGTCAGCACTTCATTGGTCAAGGGACTTACCATCACAGTGTTAGCACTTAAATAAGCAGTCTGAGCGAGTGAGTTAATGTTTACAGATGTCATGGTTACATATTTGCATATAAAGTGCATGTGCTCCTACTTCCATGCTGCCCCCTCCTGCTCCTGAGGGGCTCCTTATCCTTAAACGTCCTCTGAGAAGCCACCCTAGTGTCAGACCACAGCCCAGGCCTACTGCAGCAGCGAGCAGAGTTGAGTGACCCTCCATCTTCAAGCTACTGGACCCCTTCACCATGCACTGGTACTAAAATCGCTCTGGAATGAAATTATATGTGTGTTTTCACTGCTTTGGAATATATCACTCAAAGACGTTTAAAAACTTTAATAAATATGATAAAGTTAAAATGAAAACATTCATATTTGTTGTGGATAGTGATTGCAAAAACGGCAACATCTTGTGGCATATGATAAAATAAAAGCTTGATCAATATACAAATGACACATTTTTTCATCATACCTTCACCTACCTACATGTTTGTTTTTACCACAGGGGGGACCAATACTCCCACATCAAACACTCCAGTTATGGTTCATGTTTTATTTGTAGTTTACAAATTCTGATTGTTCATGAAGAAGTGTCAAAGCCAAATCAGCCAACACATAAGGGCAAAAATCAGCAAACACATAAGGCCCAAATCAGCTCATCAACTTGATGAGCCACTACTGTCAAAGTAAGTTAAACAAACAAGGCATTCAGAGAACACCAGTAGCATGCCTGATTGAGCAGTTCGTAAAACTGCATAATGTTCAAGTCATATGTGATGCTTCAAATATTGAGCTTGAAACCAAAATAAAGTACATTGAAAGTAATGCTAAGATCTTGACATTAAATCAACAAAGGCGAAAGTTATTATACATATCGATTGCAGGACAGTGACTGTATGTTATGGAGTTGAAAATCAGTGCAGAGGTAAAAGACACTGTGGGGCCTTTGAGTACAAATTCCCCACAGATGTCTTTGATATTCAAATCGCAAACTGCATTTGTCTGTCCATGTACTATGGCTAGCAACTGCAATCCTGTAAATGGCTGAGGAAATGTTGAATTATGAGGTAAAACTTCCTTGGTTTCTGATACGCAAGATGCTACCAACAATTTGCTATCTGTGTACTATGGGTGGCTAATGCAACCCTATGAATGGCCAAAAACTTTAACCTGACTGGACACGGACACCCACATTAACAGCATCCAATCCCCTCTCACAATACCTCTCATTACTTCATACAGGTAACCTAAAAAGGCACCTTCTAAAGTGCTATTACACTAACATTCATGTCTTTATTAGTCAGGTCAGACACAATAACCATCAATGCCAGGACTTCTCATGGCAGTTCCCTGATAACATGAGTTCACATTAATATGCAATTATTATTAAATTGTGTTAAAAATTCATCTGCACAAGGGGGGACGCTTTTTAGATTTTAAACTTGTCTTGAATCAGTACCTTAACATTACCATAATTCTTTTAATTTTTGGGACAGATACTAGTAGAGTTGAAAGTACAATATTACATTTCTTTACCAGCCTTTTAGAAAAGAAAAGATATCAGTATGTTGTTCACTGGATGGTCTAATCAGGTGAGAAAAAAGAAACTCAATATTCCTGCTACAATTATAATATTGGTTGAAATGAGCAGACCAGGTGTCCCAAAAATTATAAGAAATAGGGTAAGTCATGCGATGTTTTGTCATGATGGAAGAAAAGGCTGACTGGGATCTATGCCTTGGCTACTTCGCTTTAATATCCCAACACAATATTAAACCATTGACTCGCTCGATGAGAGTTACCCCAGCTGTTACCCCACTCTGCAACTATTCAATAGCTTAAATGGATTACTGTAGAAGGATGGTTTGCCGACGGTGGCTTTGACATATGTGCACAGCAGATGACATAGGGAATCAGTGCACACCAATTATAATGACAAGTTCAGCTATGTCTACCCATGGTTTGTACTTGGGTGACTTACATGCAGTTCATTTCAACACTATTCAATGAAAATACATGATGATGACAAGTTCATCTAGATGGAGTATGCTATTTTGATATTCTGACATTCATGTCAAGACCGAGGCCATTGCCACCTCTCAAACAAATCGCTGGACTCCAATGCAATGGGGCCAATTTCAATGTAGTCTGCGCTAACAGCACCCAAACTTAGCTGCACTAAAATACATATTCTTTTTTATGCGCTTTTGGTTTGAAATACGAAGATTGAAGTATTTGCAAATAGCAATGGAAGTATAATAGTTTTCTCGAGGATTTCAATGCCGAAACTCAGTTGCATTTTAAATCCAAAACTAGGTCAAATGTCACTTTAAAATGTGTTCGGCAAAGCACTCGATACCGCCGAAGTTCCAGCAGTCCATGTGACCGCATGGCAATTAGCTACAATGGTGTGGATAGTAAATTAAGAGGATGGTATTCGAGATTCCACCAGAAAATAACATCTAAATGCCCCAGAGGAAGGAATTTGGACTGCCATAAGTTGGAAGGAGATGGGAGTTTCGAATCGACGCTTTGTTGTTAATAGGCGATGATGGACTCAGTGTTACAATGAATGTCAGAATTGTAAAATGGCACACTTGAGTCCATCTTGATGGACTAGAAGATGAACAGAAAGCTGCTAACTTAAGATTTCTGTTTTTTTTTTTTTTACCTTCAGTGTATATGAATTGATTCTGACAAAGGCATCGCGCAATTTTCTGTCTTACCAGCTTTACAAAATGACAACAGGCATTACTTTTATGCTCGGTTCACGTGG